>NW_018165258.1:9849-15531 GCF_001263595.1 Phalaenopsis equestris | reverse complement strand
AAAAGAAAAAGAAAAGAAAAAGAAAAGAAAAGAAAGGTAAGGGAGGAGAAGCTTGAGGATTAGTGCCTAATCAAAAATTGGTTCTACATTTGATCTTCTTAAGTATAAGACTTGAAAAAATCTTAAGTTTATAAATATGATATAGTAAGTAAAATTATTTTAATAAAAATTTTTAGGTAGAGAAAATAAAAGAACTAAAATCTATATTTAGAAAACTTACAATAATTCTGAATTTGATAGAAACTAATATTTTCATAGTTCTTAACATTAAAAATTTTCAAACTTTAAGTTGGTCTCATTTACTATTTATTTTTTCTAAATTGGACTATTATATTTCTAAATCTAAATTTTAGTAACTCTTAAAGAAACTCATATACATATGATACATATTTGGTTTTTTAAGTTTGAACTGTCACTTGAGGACAAGTAACATTTTAAGTTTGGGGGATTTTGATACACCTAAAATATATAGTATTTTTAGACATATTTTTACACCTATTTTTGAGATATTGCGCTTTAATGGAAGGTATTTTTGTGTTTTTCTTGCAGATACAAGTAAAAATGGAAAAAATGCTTAAAGGAGTGAAAAAGGATCAAATTTGGAGCAAAAAGGTGAAAAATTGTGCAAAAGAATTTTGGCGCCTAAGCGCCGGTTAAACAGAGAAGGCCGAGCCTAAGTGCCGAGACCCCACGCTTAAGTGCCAGTGGCAGTTACTAGATGAGTAAAATTGGTTTTCACAAATTTTGAAGAGGTTTTTGAGACACCCATTGGCTTAATAGGTGGTTGTAACCACCATGGGCAAAAATTATCATGAAAGGATGCATCTCTTGGGCAAATACATTGAATCAATATGCACTTCTTGTTGACTTACCTCTAAATGGTTACTTTTTTTATGAATTTTTCATGAGTATAAAACATTAATTTAGGACTTGTTGGAGCAATAAATTAACAGTGCAACATCTTATTGAGGGTCAAGGGCTCTTAATTCTTAATTCCTGATAAGACAGGAATTGGACATATATTGTGCTACGCTTATCATCTTTTTGAGTCTTGTGTGAATAATGAAAACTTGTATGAAGCTTTGATCATGGGTTTAGAGCTATTAATTTAAATGTATGTTAAAGAAAATAATATATAATGTTACTCGTAATTGGTTATCAATCAAGCTGTTAGAGTCTATAAAGTTTTGAAACCCAAACTTTTTTGGTATCATCAATACACCATGATGCTTTTTAAACAAACTCTGATTGTGACTTTATATTAGATTCTTTGTAGAAACAATTACATCACATACAATTTGGATAAGCTTACAAAGGAATTTGCTTTTTCTAAAGTGGACTCAATTTATATATAGGTGCAAAACTGAAAGGTCTTATTACACATAGGTTTAGAATACATTAATCAATTGGAGGTAAATATGTGAGTTCTCCTTATGGAAGAAGATCAAGTAAATGAATAAAGACAACCAATGATTAATTATCTCTATGGTGAAAAACTCCCTACTAATAAGTCTCTTGCACATTAGATCAAGTAACAAGCTTTATCTTACACTCTAGCATCTAGAACTTTTGATCATTGGTTGTTTCACCAAATTTTTTTACATATCTCAGAAAGAGCAAAGCATAAAAGTTGGAAACCATGGTACATGTAAGTTTGTGTGGTGCTCACCAGTTTGAGCTTAAAATGAAAGCAAAATTAAAGTTACTGGAATAATTTTAACCATCAATGATGGATGATTGAATGTCTATAGCACATCATTGTCATCAATACTAAGTGCATGATGTTGCCTTGCATCAACCTCCTAATTTCCTACACCCTACATTATCCTCATAACCTTTTGAGACTTGGGATACAAACATCATTAGTTATATCAACCCACCTACCTCCAAATGTCACCAGTCTATACTTATGGTGATGAACTACTTCTCTGAATAGGTGGAGGTCGTCCCTTTATAAGTGTATTCCAATTCTGTAATAATTATGACTTATATAAATTGGTTGTCCCATGCTAAAGTATATCTGATAATGGTATAGTTTTCAATTTTAATAATTTGGTTTGATGGCATAACATTGATTTGAGGTATTTGACCATCTATTAACCTTGAGCAAGTGGATTGGTCAAGGCCTTCAACCAGAATCTTATGCAAATTTTGAAAAATATCTTGGATGAGAACAAATGGAAGTAACACGAAAATGTGGTGTAAGTCTTATGGTTCTAGCATACCACCTATATGACCCCAACTTAGTTAACTTTATTTGTCTTGTTCTATAGGTAAAAGCTATGTTACACTTAGAAGTACAACTTTCCTCACTCACAATTACCATCAATAACAAGATTACTATTGAGCATAATGCTCATTTATGCTTGTTTGAACTCAAATTCCTTGAATGAAAGCATCTTTAATCCCAATAAAATATTAAGTTATACCAAAAATTTCAGGCTCAAGATAAACTATTTTTCCAAAGAATTTTTTAGTGGGTGATTTAGTCTTGGTCCTTCGGCACCCCATTATTAGGGTGGTTCATACCGACTTCTTAATTCTAAGGGCAATGGCTTGATGCTTCCCACCAATGTGGTTGCCTATAAAAATATTATGCTTGACTATACTTGTAAATAATTTGAATCAATAAATCAATTTTTTGCTTGCAGTGATGTTCTTGTTCCTCTTTTTATGATATTTCCTCTTATAAAAGTGAATCATCACTTATGATGAGTGTTAGTTATTTGCTCTCTAGTCTCAAGGGGTAGTGAATGTGAAGTCGTGTAAAAATTTAGCCTAAATTCTAGTTTAAATTAAAATTTAAACAAACTTTTTGATGCAACGCCAAAGCACAATCTAACAGAAAATTCATTATCTAACCTCTTCTTCCAAGTTTGATTTCTTCTTTAAAGTTCCCCTTTCTGTAGGTTAGGTAAGGTAGAAATCCTATTACAACTTACTCTCACACACATAACTCATCAGGTTCGACCTTAATTTGGATTGAAACAAGCCTATTTATCACCTTTAAAAATTTTCTGCCCTCCTTCTATGGGTTTTACTTAGGACTGGAGTATGCTAATTGAGCAACTTCCTTAGTTTCTACTCAACTAACTCTGAGATTAAATGTTAGAATCTGAGCATTTTTTCTGATCTAGTCATCTTGCATACCTTTCAAGTTAGATGCAAGTCCCTGAGATTTTTTTTAATGTAGTCAATTATCTTTCACAATTAGCTCTTAAGTTTGATCTGAGTAACCAAGCATTCCTTCTTGATTTGATCATCTTAACCAGCTCTTAGGTCAGATGTGAGTCCCTAAGGTTTCTTTCTTGATCTAGTTGCCTTAATTTCCTTCTATGTTAGATGTGGTGGATCCCCAAGATCCTTTCATTGTTTATTTGGTTATCTTTATCAATCAACTCTAAGGTTGGATGTGAGTCCCAAGATTTTTTTCTTGATCTAATCACCTTGACAAGCTCTTAGGTTAGATGTGAGTTTCTTAGCTTTTTTTTTATCTAGTTACCCTATATATCTCCTAGGTTAGATATGATTCCCAAATCTTTCTTTCCTAGTGTATTGAGTTATCTTTCTCGATCAAATCTCACTATAGATGTGAGTCTCTAAGCTTTTTTGTTTGATCTGATTACCCTGCCCATCTCTCAATTTAAATGTGAGTCCCCAGCTTTCTTTTCTAATCTAGTCATTTTATCATTCTCTTAAGTTAGATGTAGGTCCACAATTTATTTTTCTTATTGTATTTAATTACCTTTGTCAATTAAAGCTGAAATTAGATGTGAGCCCCTATGCTTTTATTTCTGATATGATCACCCTAACTAGCTCTTGGTTTAAATGTGAGTCTCAATTTTTTTCCTTGATCAAGTCATCCTATCTATCTCTTACGTTAGATGTGAGTTGCCAAGATTTCATTCCTATTTTACTCAATTTGTCTACCTCCTAGGTTTTATGTAAGTTACTGAGCTTTCTTTCCTATTGTAATCATTTAACTTTATCGATCAACTCCTAGGTTAGATGTGAGTCCCCAAGTTTTCCTTCCTAACTTGATCACCACAACTAGCTCTTAAGTTAGATGTGAGATTTTGAGGTTTCTTTTATGATTTAGTTACCATGTCTATCTCTCAAGTTATGCGTGGCTCCACAAACTTTCTTTCTTAGTGTAGTCAATTACCTTTATTGGTTAACTCTCATGTTGGATGTGAGTCCCTATGTTTTCCTTGATCTGATCACATTAACTAGCTCTCAGGTTAGATGTGATCCCTTAACTTTCTTTCTTAATCTAATCACCATGTCTATCTCCTATATTAGATGTGAGTCACTGAGCTTTCTTTCTTGGTATGTTTAGGGATACACCAAAATAATATGGTATTTTAAGTATATATTTTATGATTATTTTTTGTGATATTGCACTTTAAAGAAGGGTATTTTTATGCTTTTGTTGTAGGAATATCAATTTTAGGCATTTGGAGCAAAACTAACAAAAAGGAAGAAATTTGCAGCCAAAATAGCTAAGTTTTAAATTATGGCGCATGATGCGCCAGATGCGCCAAAATGGCGCCAGATTGATGGGCCAGATTGGTACCACATGCATCGGATTGGTGTCAGATGCGCCAAAACCCAGAATAGCACGGTCTTAAGCAAACTGGCACATGATGACCCAGATTGGTGCCAGATGTTCCATTTGACAGAGAGTTGGAGCATTATGCGCCAGGGATGAATTTTTGCTGATTAATGCAGTTCAAGACAAATTTTGTGTGAATTTTCAAAGGGACACTTGCTCTAAACACTCATTTGATTAATTCAATACATCTAGACACTTTAGAAGGTTCTTTTATGAAGGGATATATCACATGGATAAATGGACATGTCTTTTAAATTCAAAAGAGTTGACTTTTGGATAAAACTTTGGGGGGAATTTTGATTTTTTTTAGGGAGGTAGCCTTTAATAAAAGAGAGGGAATTCTATAGCTTGAAGAGAGAGGAATTTTAAGGGGCATGAGGTGTGTGGCGTGAAGAAGGAGAGTAGAGAGAGAGAGAAAGTCAAGGGCTTGGAGATTTTTTTCAAGGATTATAAGAGGATAGGGAATGTGAGAGATTTCTTCTTCATTACACCTCTAAGAGAGAATTGAGAGTGCTTATAAAGAGAGAAAGGCTTGGAGAGAACTTCTAGGAGTTTTCATGGGAAGGATTGTGAGATAATTTGTGTCTTTTATTTCTTTTATTTTGTAAACTTGTTTTTAGATATGAAATCTGTGTTTTATTGCATCCTTCTCATGAATATTAAGTAGTCTTCTTTATCCTTCTCCCTACTTTGAGATAGGTTTTGTGCAGAATTGATTTTATTTTATATAGCTATAAATGTCAATAATTTGTGATGATTTGAACTCCGATCTTCATTTACTCTTTAATCTAGCCAATTGAAATATTAAAATGTAATGAAAATCATATGTTTTGAAAGGGCTATGATTTCTACAACATGAGGAGAATCACATTTGATTTCAGGGGAGAGAGTTGTATCCATTGAATTGGGTGCAAATAAAAAGGAAAATTTACTTTGTTGGATGCAGAATTAGACATTTTAATGTGAGATTAAAATCCCAAATTTGATCCAGTTGATTGGAAACTGATACGAGATTGTTAGCTCTCAGAAGAGGGAGTAGTGGAAGCTTTGTAGTGGCAGGCAAAAAC
>NW_018165258.1:0-9822 GCF_001263595.1 Phalaenopsis equestris | reverse complement strand
ATATATGTACTCATTGTAAAGGGGAAGGATGCTTTCTTAAATTTGAATTTTCTGTCACAACATCTTAGTTTTCATTTTCGTAAATTTACTTTTGAAAGTTTAGCATTTAGTTTAGTTAACTTTGTCTTTCAACTACATTTTAATTAGCATTCACTTATTACTTAGTATTCAAACTTTACACTTTACTTTTTTTAGTTTTAAAATAGTAATTGACATTTTAATCTTAAGAACTTATTTAAAGAAATTTTCAACTTCTCTGTGGGATCGATATCTAGGACTCCATTAGAGCCCTTTATTACTTGAGCGATACGTCTATTTGTATTATTTTTAAAGGAGATTTTGCAGTTTAAAGATTATAAATGATAAAATTATTTTAATTGAAGTTATTTTATTTGGATTAATTTACATATTTGCGATTGTATCTGCCATGTGTATTTTGTAATATTGAAAAATATTTGCAAAACTAACACACTAAATCCACCCGCATCAAGATTTTGGTGTCATTAGTAGAGAATTAATAGAAAGTAGTAGTAAGTTATTTTATAATTTATAGTATTCTTATTTTATAAACTAAAAAACAAAGAGACTTTTTAGTTTATTTTGAATATTTTCTTATTTAAGTGTGTTTGCTTATTTTTAAAACTACTTGTTGTATCTGTTTATCTGTAGTGTAAGATCTAAAAATTTTGGTACCTTACAATTCTGAGTTAGAAAGAATAATTAGAAAAATTTTAAATCAATAAAAAAGTGATAGACCATAGTAGCAAAATGGCTTGTAATTTGAGTAATGCTGGAAATTAAAATTAAAATCATCAAAAACCTTTAAGAGATTATGTTAATCCTATAACAGATGAGATTAATTTAAGTATATAAAACCCTGTTGTAGCTGCCAATTTATTTGAGCTTAAAATTGCTTTAAACTTGATGATATTATCCAAATGGTTCAAAACAATCAGTTTGGGGGAACACCAACTGAAGATCCTAATTTACACCTTGCTAGTTTTCTAGAATTGTGTGCTACATTTAAATATGATGGAGTGTCGAACGACGTCGTCGGACTTAGAATTTTTTTCTTTTTCACTAAGGGATAAATCTAAGATTTGGTTACACTCGTTAGCATCTGAATATATCACAACTTGGGGAGATTTATCACAAAAAATTTTATCTAAATATTTCTCACCTTCACAAACTTCTAAGTTTAGAATGATATTACATCTTTTTGTCAGTTTGAAGGGGAATCAATTTATGAAGCCTAAGAAAGATTTAAAGATCTCCTTGTAAAGTGTCCATACCATGTGTTGCCAGATTAGTTAATAATTCAAACTTTTTATAATGGATTGGTTGGATTGATAATTGACGGTGCTTGTGGTGGATCATTATGCTGCCGGTGGATCATTCATGTCAAAACCATTTGATGAAACATATTCTTTAATTGAAAAGATGACTACTAATACTTTTTAATGGCCCTCTAAAAGGGTAAATCCAAAAAGAGTAGTCAGTGTTCATGATTCAGATGCAATATCTATGTTAGCTGCTTAGCTGCACAAATAGTTGACAAATAGTTGTTATATCGAAGAAGATTGATCAATATGGAATGAATTATTCTCGAACATCACCTGTGCTTGAGGAAAATTCATTGGGACAAATGATAGAATCTCAATCTTTGTATGAGACCTTAAATGAAATAAATAACCATTCTAATAATCCTTATGCTAATTATTATAATCCTGGTTGGAAGAATCATCCAAATTTTAGTTAGAGTAATAATAATTCTAATCTTACAAATCTGCAATGAGGAAACAACACTGCGAACCCATTGGGAAACTCCAACAATCAAGGAAATCCAACTTATAAACCTTATTACCCTTCAAAATTTAATAATTTGTAGAGTAAGGAGAAAAAGTTATCAATGGAAGAATTGATATTGCAAATGACGAGTCAATTACAAAGTCAAGGAACTGCAATTAGAAACATGGAAAATCAATTGGGATGTATTGCTACCGCACTTAGCAATAGACCTCCAGGAACATTGCTGAGTAATGTTGAAGTAAATCCTAAAGATCAGTACAAAGAGCAAATTAAGGTTATTCAACTGAGAAGTGGAAAAGAATTAGAAAGCAGAGTTCAAAAAGAAGTGGAAGTTGAAGTTGAAAAAGATGACGTGGAAAATGAAAAATCTAATGAAGATTTTCATTTTGAGTCATAATGTCCTATTAAACCAATGAAAATTACTATAGAAAGACCACCACCTCCATTTCATCACAGATTGAAGCAGAAAATAGAGATAACCAATTTTTAAAATTTTTATAAATATTGAGGAAATTAACGATAAACATTACATTTGAAGAGAATTTGAAAAGTAATATATGGAATATCAAAATGAGGATAACATTCAAGATGAATCTACGAAAGTGAGTAAAGAAGATTTGAAATATGTTCAGGAAAAATTTGAAATATTAGATCATACATAAAGTAATAAGAATTTGATTTCATCTATTGAGAAACCTCCTAAACTAGAACTGAAGACACTTCCCACACATTTGAAGTATGCATTCTTAGAAGATTTATCTACATTACCTGTTATAGTATCCTCAGAATTAATTGATGAGCAAATGATGAGCAAAAACAGAATTAATTGATGAGCAAAAATAAAAGTTGTTGCAAACTTTGAGAAGATATAAAAAAGCCTTTGGATGGACATTAGCTGATATTAAAGAAATTCGTCCTTCAATTTGTATGCATAGAATTTTATCAGAAAATCAACATGAACCAAGAGTTGAACTTCAAAGGATATTAAATCCTATGATGAAATAAGTTGTTAAGAAAGAAATTTTAAAATGGTTAGATGTTGGAATAATATATCCTATTTTAGACAGTGCTTGGGTAAGTCCAATTCACTATGTTCCAAAGAAAGGAGGAGTGATTGTGGTGTCAAATGAGAATAATGAATTAATACCAACAAGAAAAGTCATTGGATGGTGAATCTGCATAGACTATAGAAAATTAAGATCTATCACTAGGAAGGATCATTTTCCTTTACCCTTTTTGAACCAGAAGTTAGATAGGTTGGCTAGACACATATATTTTTATTTTCTAGATGGATATACCGATTACCATCAAATACCTATAGCTCCAGAGGATCAAGAGAAAATAATATTTATTAGTCCTTATGGAACTTTTGCTTTTCGACAATTTTCCTTTAGATTATGTAATGTGTCTGCAACATTTCAAAGATGTATGATGTCAATTTTCAGTGCTTTAATTGAAAAAGGGATTGAAGTTTTTATGGATCTTTTTTCAGTGTTTGGAACTTCATTTAAAATATGTCATTTAAAATATGTCTAAATCATCTAGAGAAAGTTTTTGAATGATGTGAAAAGACTAATCTTGTATTGAACTAGGAGAAATATCAATTTATGGTTGCAGGAGGAATTGTGCTTGGGCATAAATTTTCAAAAAATGACATGGAAGCAAATCCTCCAAGTTTCAGATTATATCAAACTTACCTCTGCCTACTAATGTAAGAGGAGTTAGGAGCTTTTTAGGGCATGCTTGATTTTACAGGCGATATATTAAAGATTTTTCAAAAATTCCTAAACCTCTATGCCAACATCTTGAAAAAGATATAAAATTTGATTTCAACCACGATTGTCTTAAAGCCGTTGAAACTTTTAAAGATAAATTGATCACTGCTCCTGTAACCCGATTGGGAGAAACCTTTTGAATTAATGTGTGATTCTAGTGATTATACAATAAGAGTTGTTGTAGGGTAGAGATATAATAATATTTTTAAAGTTATATACTATGCTAGTAAGACTCTTAATAATGATGCATCTTAATGATGCACAGATTAACTACACCACCACTGAAAGAGAGTTATTAGTCATTGTGTATGCTTTTGATAAGTTTAGGTCATATATAGTTGGAGCTAAATGTGCTGTGCATACTGACCATTCGGCTATTAAATATTTGATACAAAAGAAGGATGTGAAACCAAGATTAATTAGATGGGTACTTCTGATGCAAGAGTTTGATTTTGTAATCGTAGATAGGAAAGGGATTGATAATCAAATTGATGATCACCTATCTAGGTTAGAACAAGAAGAAATACTTGACATGAAAAAAGAATTTAATGAAACAGTTCCTGATGAACAACTTTATAGTGTAAAAGGATGGGAAATACCATGGTATACTGATATTGTAAATTATATTGTTAGTGGTATTTTACCAAATGGATTAACAAATGAATAGGAAAAGAAATTCATTCATGATGTAAGGCCTTATTTTTGGATGACCCCTATTTATATAAATAATGCAAAATTTAGTGATGAGATGATATGTGCTCAAGGTGTGCGCCTTACAAAGAAACTAAAGAAATTATTCAGAAATGTCATGATTTTGAATTTGAATGACAGAGGTCATTTTAGGAATGATAGAACTGTTCATAAAATTTTGCAACCTGGATTTTATTGGCGTACTCTATTTAGATATATATATATATATATAAACATGTGATCGGTGTTTGAGAGTACGTTTAGTCTTTTCGGCCATCTACTTTTTAATTCTTTATCAACGATTTAGCTAAATTTTAATTTGGAAATTGAAATTTTTTATGCCCATACCTCGATGTGATGCTCAGAGTGTTTCAAAATTTTAATTGAAAATATTTTTACAGGATATGGTATGTCTAGAGTAATTATTACAGATGGAGGATCTCATTTTAAAAATGCAACAATTACAAGATTGGTAGAAAAATAAAATATAAGGCATAAAATTGCAACTGTTTATCATCCCCAGACAAGTGGTTTAGCAGAAGTATCTAATCATAAAATTAAGAGAATTTTGGAAAAAAGTGAAAATGCTAGTAAAATGGATTGGTCTGTTAGATTAGATATTGCATTATGGGCATACAGGATAGCTTATAAGACACCTATAGGTATGTCCCCTTATAGATTAACTTTTAGGAAGATTTTTCACCTGCCAGTAGAATTGGATCATAAAGTTTATTGGGCTATTAAGGAATTCAATTTCAATTTGAAAGATGGTGGTGAGAAAAAATTAGTGCAATTGAATGAGCTTGAAGAAATTAGGAATGAATATTACAATAATGCTAGGATTTATAAGGAAAGAATGAAAGAATAGCATGATCGGAGATAATAAAAAAAATAATTTGAACATGGACAGGATGTTTTATTATACAATAAAAGATTGAAATTATTTCCTAGAAAATTGAAATTTAGGTGGAAAGGGCCATTCAAAGTCATAAAAGTCTATCCCTATGTAGCTGTTAATATTGAAGATCCTAAGACTGAAAGGATATTTAAAGTAAATGAGCACAGATTGAAACCATATTTTGATGGTCAAAGATCAGTTTTTAAGAAAATTATAATGTTGGGTCACCCAGAATAAAGACTGGGAATGTCGGGCTGATGACATTAAACCAAGCGCTTTGTGGGAGGAACCATACTTATCGTTGTTTATTTTGTTTTTTGAGTTTTAGTTTGGAATATTTTACATATATTTATATTTGTGTTTTCATAGATTCCATGTATTTAAAAAAATTTAAAAAACATCTTTATTTACCAAATTTTATGGAAGAATTGAGAATTTTTTATCGAAATCAAAAATGTAAATTTTTAGAACTGGTGCATGTTGCAGAAGATTGGCGCATGATACGTCGAATTTTAGAGAGCTAGCGCATGATGCGCCAGAACCGTCGTGGCAATGAAAATGACTTAAGACATTTCGAATGACAATTTTTGGTGGTTTTTGGCAAGTTCTTCTCCTTATAACTCCCAAAAACTGATTCTACAGTCCATTTTAAGAGGGAAAACAAGGGGTCACTAGATTCTAATTCCAATGGCGTCCCAATATAAAAATTCTGCTAGATTTAAGATTTTCAACTGGAGAAAGTTTGTCCATTTTGATGCTCAGAAGTTGCATGATCGTGTTCTAGTGAAGAAGAGGCTAATCAAAGAAAGGTGTTTGTGAATTGAGGATTCAATACACTGAAAAAATACACTGAAAACTTGAGTTTGAAAACTTGAGTTGAAGAGATTATTGCACAGAGACGTTGGGAAGTGCTTTGTTACACTACTGTTGTTGTAGTTGTCCCTCTAGTGAAAGAGTTTTATGTAAATCTACATGGAATCTACCAAGGAATTATCTGTGTAAGGCAAGTTTGTGCAATTCATTCCTTCAAAAATAAACGAGATGTTTGTGATTGAAAATGTGCCTATTTGCCATTACACAAATTTTACCTCTACTAGAGATAATATAAATGAACTCTATCGGTACCTTACGGGTGAAGATATGAATTAGGAGGCCAAAGATTATGGAAATGTAAGTTTTTTGTCATCATTGTTAAATCCTGCTTCTACGGCAAGACACTTCTTTATTGCATCAAAATCGCTGCCTACTATGAAAATTAGTAAGGTAACTATAGAGAGTGTTATTTTAAATTACTCTATTCAAACCCGAAAAGCTATTGATATTGGAGCAATCATTGTGAAATCATTTTTGGGTTTGGTTGTGAATGGGTCTGCAATCGGACTTGGACATCAATCCACTATTTTCCTACTATGCAGTCAATCGCACGTACCTTATAAGAGTTAGGAAATAGTGCTTCTTCCTTGGACGCCGATGGATCTAGAAGTCTATTGCAACTGTATTAGAATAGGAGATGAAAATGATATGAATGTATTTATGAATTAGGAATCCTAGAATTTATCACCTATTCAGCCTTACTTCAGTTATACTGCACTTTTGAAAAGGATCAAGAAGATAGAAAAAGAGGCGCAGAATCTTATGCAAGCAATTGAGAATCTTTCTGAAATGTTGGATCACTTGGATTGGAAACTTAAAGAACATTTTGAGTATATTGATCGTATTGA
The DNA here is from genome assembly GCF_001263595.1 of Phalaenopsis equestris. Taxonomy (NCBI): domain Eukaryota; kingdom Viridiplantae; phylum Streptophyta; class Magnoliopsida; order Asparagales; family Orchidaceae; genus Phalaenopsis; species Phalaenopsis equestris. Next base: position 2,929 of record NW_018165258.1, on the reverse strand, counting down.
AGATGGCTTTGTACGTACGTTCAAGAAACTTGCTTGGATTGGGGAGGATTAAACTGATAATTTTCCTTATCAATCCTTCTACAAATTGTATGTGCACTACCAATCTATGGGAGATATCCAGAAGGATGAGAGTGAAGAAGATGTTTGAACTTAATCTTTACACGGAATGCTTTATTTAGTACTGCTTGTTTTAGTTATTTTTGTGTTGGATTGGATTTACTTTTATTGTTAAACTATATTGATGTTTGTGTTTAGAATTTAGATGTTTAGTATTCAGTTTTAGGATGTTTTGGTTTCATTTAAACTCTGAAATAGATGTTTGTTGGCTTGATAAATGTTAGTTCATAATAGCGCTGATTTTATATATAAAAGTGAGTTTTGTGTTGTTATATATATATATATAAGTGAGTTTTGTGTTGTTTCTAAAAGATGGATGTTAGAGTAATGTTTAATTAGGCTTAAAAGGGTTCATTTGAGTTAATTAGAGGAAGAAGTAATGTGGAACAAAGCAGATTTTTCACAGAAAATGAAATATGAAAAAATTTAGGTGATGGCGCAAGATGCACCGGATTGGCGCATGATGCATCAGTTTACAGAGAGTTGGTGCATCATGCGCCAAATACTTGAAAATGCCTAATTTCCTAAAAAATTGTGAAATCTCACAATAAAACTCCATTTTTACTGCTTGATTCATCTCCTACCTCAAAACCTTGATCTAGGGCTTCACATTGAGCATGATAGAGAAGATTTTGGTGGCTAAAAATCATAGATTTCAACTTCTCTTGGTAAGAGCTTCATTTAACTTAAAAATTTTTTATTTTCACCATGGATTTTTCCTACATTATGGAATATCCAAAAGTTGGGATCTTTTATGAAAAAGCTTGAAGAAAACTCATGGTGAAAAGTTTCTTACCAAATAATTTTACTTGGGGAGTTAGATTTTTTATTTTGTAATTTATTTGGAATTTATTTTGATTTTGGTAGAATTTCAAATGGCTCCATGAGTGAAGAGAGGAAAAATTGATGATTTTGATGCATGAAGATTTGTTAATTTGAAGGCCCAACACAGTTATAACACTGAAATTGAATCAAGAAGATTGATCAAGGAACGGGCAATTGCTATCCCGGGTGGTGAGATCGAGAGGTTGATTCTTGCCAGAAATTGGGAACGGTTTTGCTACTTCACTGCAGTAGTGATTGTGCCAATGATTTGGGGAGTTTATGACAACTTGAGATTCACTATTGACGAACACATTCTCCTGAGAGTTAAGAAAGTTGAATTTATTGCAGAAAGGATCAATGCTTTTTATGGGCTGAGGAATGTATTTTTTTTTTTATGAATATGTTGCATTCGTGATGGCTGATTCATCACTGGATGAAGTGATTTCTAGTGGCGACCGAGACCGTCGCTACTAGAGGTACGGGGGCACATCCTGGTTTGAAAGACGTATTCTTGATTTAAGGAGTCGCCAAATCTCTTTATCTATCTCATTGCCCTAATTCCTGGGTAACTTATTCTATTTGGATTACGTCAATAATCCATAAAAATAAGAAAATCAGAAAATAAAAGGGGAAGTGCTAAGGATGATAGAAAACAGAGAAAGAAAATGTCAAATGATTAACCTATGGCTGAAATCTTCAGAATTTGTCATTACTGAATTTTCCTATAGAGAAAATCATAGAAAACTTTGTAATCAGAGGTTCTATTCAGGTTCTTTAATTCTCCTATAGAAGCAAGCTTCTATAGTTAATTACATCTTATATAATTGAAAGTTACCTAAGAAAACTTCTGATTAACGTCAATCATTCATCTCCTAAGAAATTTTTTTTATGTTAAAATGACATCAAGGTCATTAGCATCAATTGTTTAGTTCTAAGGAAATGTTGGTTTATGTTGTTTTAATGTCATGTTTTAATTTTTGTAGTTATCCTAGAAGTTTTTAAGTTTTGTGGCTATTCTAAAAGTTATAGGTTTTGTGACTATCCTAAAAATTTAAGGTTTTGTGGCTATCCTAAAATTTTTAGGTTTTGTCATTTTTTGTTATTTTGTTTGTCTTTTTTTTATTGTCATTTAAATTTTTTCATGTTTTGTCATTTTTTTTTTGGTTTTATTATCTTGAAATACCGCTTTTGAATATCATCCTGCAAATAGAGTTAGCACACCCTATAACATGCAAAGAAAATCTAAAGCAAAATTTCCCTTGTATCTTTAGTGATCTTGCAAAAACAAGATTAGCATAAGGAAATATAATTTATTGTCATATTTTTGTTTTAATTTTCTGAAGATTAAACTTTCATGACTTCATAGATTCATTATTAGTTGAATCTAAAGGTTTTGATTCATTCTCCATTGAAAAGTTTTGATTAAGCATTTAGATTCATTGTCGGTTGAATTCAGAGATTTTGATTGTCGGTTAAATCTAAAGATTTTGAATTTAGATTCATAGTTGGTTAAATCTAAAGATTTTGATTAAGTTTTAGACTCATTGTCGGTTTAATCAAACTATATTGATTGAATCTCAGTTTAATATGGGTTGAATTTAAGTTTCTCTTGACTTAGGGCCCGTTTGGGGCAGCTTATAAGTGCGGCAGCGTTTTTGAAAACGCCGCTGCACCGTTTGTTTTGCACGTTTGCACAGCTTATAAAATAAGCCTGTTTTCAATTAGGAGAAAAGCTGATCGCGGTTCGATGCCCGCGATCAGCGTTTCAAACGCTGGATTGAGGGATATTTTACGCCTACGCCCTCCCTCTAGCCCTAAAACATTCTTCGAACGCCTTCAGCTCCACTGTTCCTCGCGCCCGAAGCACTGCGCTGTCTCCCGAATCGCTACGCCGCCGCCGCCGAATCGCCGTTCCTCCGCGCCGAATCGCGACGTCGCCGCCGCCTCTTCGTCGTTCCTCCGCTCCGCCGAAGACCAACACCTCCTC
>NW_018165257.1:67659-68369 GCF_001263595.1 Phalaenopsis equestris | reverse complement strand
ATGGAGGCTTGTTTTGATGCAAACTGGATCTTGTTTAATATCTTCTTGGATGATCTACTCCAGACCTTATTCCATCCTTCTTCAGTATTCGTTGAAGCTTGTTTTGATGAATCCTGAATTTGATTAAGGACCCTCTTGAGTTCATCCCAAGTTGTACTTCATCCATCTCTTTCAATATACATGTCGATTGGGGAGATTGGCTCGGCCGAAATCATATTTATGGATCCTTTTTCAAGTTCTTTTAAATATTCTTTTGGGATTGTTAAGTTCTCTTCCTTAAGGTTCCTCTCTACTCAGTCCTTTAAGATGAAACATTTTTGTATATTGTGCCCAAGCAACCGGTGGTATGGACAATAATTTGATTCATTCTTCTTATCCAACTCTTCGGCCTTTTTTGGATCTGGTAGTTTGAATTCTAGCTTCTTCATCAAACTCCTAAATATTTTAGGTATAGCTTCATCCTTGAAAGAATACATAATTTTCTGTCGCTCCGACTGGGATATTCTTTTATCACCTATTTGAGGTGATCCCTCTTGAGGCGGCCGCTGGTTAGATTGACTATTCTGTTTCTGAGAATACTGTGATGAAGACTGGCGATGCTCTTCTATATATATCTTTATCGGTTGCTTTCTTTTATGAATGATCGCTACTACTCCTGGTTTCTTCTCGAACACTCTGGTCACCTTAGCCTTTTCATGTGGCTCCCTGTG
>NW_018165257.1:59549-67509 GCF_001263595.1 Phalaenopsis equestris | reverse complement strand
TATAGTCTACCAAAGTTTCACTAGGCTTTTGCTTTTCCATCATGAGCTCTCCAATAGACACATGGTGTTGTGCCCCGGTAAATATTTTCACAAATAACAGTTCTAATTCGGAAAATGTTTTAACTGACCCGTTGGGCAAGTCAGCATTCCAGTTGAAAGCAATTCCTAACAAGCTACCGACCAATTGCTGGCAAGTAGAGCTTCACTATTTCTCGTGTTGCCACAGCTGGCTTGGATGGCTTGAAAATGTGTTATATGTTGTCTGAGATTTCCAGTCTCATCAAATATCTTTAAGTTTGAGGACACAAAATCCTTGGGGAAAGGTACGACATCAAACTCCTCTAGGTAAGGTCTACTCTTTAGAACCAATGCTCCACCCTTAGATTGGGTTAAGGTGTCCCGCACTTGTTCAATCATTTGCTCAATTGGCTTGAACTCTTTTTCAGGCATGGAACTTGATGAAGAATCTTTCTTTGGTTGCTCATCTTTGTTTACTGAAGTAGCCTATCTTCTTTCATCTATAATGTGTATGATTTCTGGATGATTAATCTCTGGAGAAGCCAATTGCGGTGCTTGTGATTGCCGCTGAATGGTGGTCATGACGGTCATAGCTACAGTCATCTCTTCTATTCTTTTCTCCAGTAGACTAACCTGCTCATCCCTTAGGAGGAAAACCTTATGCAGCTCATCTACGGCGTTCTCTTTGGTGTGAGGTTGAGCCTCTGTGGCGGCTCATCCCTGCGCGCAGATGTGGCAGCTCTTGTTACATGGACATCCATGAAATCTTTCTCCATGTAATCATTGTAATCAAAATCTTCATCATTACTATCGACGAAAGCTCTGTGCTCTCGAGCTAACTCAAAAATCTTGATCCTGAGTTTCTCTGATTGATTCCTTGGTTGCTTTAAGATCTGGAGGACCTTGGTGGATATTCTCTACTTGCTCCTCCATCTCGTTGGCTATTGTTGCGACGATGTCAGATATTTTAGACCCTGGTTTCATTTATCCTGTAGGCCCACTAGACTGTATCGGAGTGACGACCTTGGGTATCCATTCCTTTTCCTTTTTTGAGAATTATGTCTCATGGCAAAATGTCATTGTAGAAACATCAATATGTCAAGGGAAAGTATACTCCCCGTGGTGTAGACCAGCTACAGTGCTAGGTAATCGTCTTGTCTTTGTCTTTGGGATTGTTGGAATATCTCCATAATGGGTGACGGGTAAGATATTTGGACCTAGTCTCGACTTAGTCGGTCGACGGTCAGCGGTCTTGGTGGCAGTATAATCAGTAGTAATCACTGTAGTATCAACTTTGTTCCCTAAACAAAACCAAACGGGGATGCGAGTAGGTGGCACTCCAGCTGTTTTGTGAGATTGTCTGGCGGATTTGACGCCCTTCAAGATTTCCTTCTTCATGCAAGGAGAAATTGCATCTCTCACTCGTTTAAGTAACTCGCTAACCGAACATCCTTCTCTGGCAGCGAGCCTTCTGAAATCTGCACTAACTCGAGTGATAGGAGTGAACTTCTTTCTCTCCTCACGATGTCATGAAGTGACGTTAATGCGACAGCAATCCTCTGGATACTCTCATATCCCTTGGTATCTGTAAGAGGATGGAATCTACTTCCTCGCAGGAGTGGATAAATTTTTGGTAATACTTCTTCAACTTGATGAAGCTCCTCCTCGACATGTTCATTTGGAGTCTGGGCTTTAATGGCACTCTGAAATTTTTTGTTACGGTTCCTCCTTTGAGTTTGGGTAAGCGGTACAGTCTTCAAACTTGATCTGATTTCAAACACAGGTGGTGGGACAGTTAATCCCTCATTCAGATCCTCAATAATCATCACTTTTTTGCCCTTACCAGCAGCAGGGCTAGTAGGTTTGAGGAGTGCCACAACGACAGTAGTTTTAGACTTCTTGCAGGTAGGGAATTTTTGAAGGCAGTTCAAGTTGAATTCTGCAGACGGCTCTTGAATTTATGGAGCGGCAATCTTCATTACCACAAACGGGGCTTTCCTGAGGATGACCTCGAGATCTTTGAATCCTGCACAAAACTTGATGGTGGGAGCAACGTTACGGACTCTATGGTCCATTGGCAGGTTGCAGGAAAAGGTCAGCGTTGGGTAAGCCATTGCAGCGGGCTTGAAAATAGAAAGTTTCAGGGTTAGCTATATGGTCAAAACCCCATAATTTTTAGTGCAAACATTGAAAGTAGAGGTTGATCTACAGACTGGGCGGGTCTTAATTTTTGGGTATTTTAACATCTTTTTTTAAGGAAAAAGTGTAAAATTTAATCAATATAAAAAAATTTCAAAGTGCACGCAGAATAACACAATTTGGTTTAATTTGCAGAATAGCAAATCAAATTTGGAAGGGAGATGTGAAGTATTTTTGGACCCAATGCAGGACCTATTTAGTGACAGACAATGCCTAGGTGGAACTAGTCCACCAACACACCTATTGAGGCTCCGAATGGTTGAACAGCTAGTCCTGAAGTCCAAAGAGTTAACCGTACTTTCCCAAGACAGGAATGGGTAAAGTATGTCAATAGAAGAAGGGTAATTTGGTCCAAGAGGGACATGAACACATTACCGATGTGTGAAGATAATATTTCTTAATTTTTATGGAGAGAAAAGCTTGTCCCCAGCGGAGTCGCCAGAAGCTGTCGGCGCTATTTTTGGTGGGAGTGTTGCCTGTAAGAAGTTGTTGGTCACCGAAATAGAAATCCCGTCGCCCGCTTCAGAAGGACATTTAAATTTAGATATACATTTAGTTTAGAAAAATATGAAATTTAACTGACCTCATATTTTTCATAGTTTAAATGAAAGAGTGCTTTGCCTCAAACCCTGTATCTATCCCGAAGGATAAACACAAGACTTGAGGATCAGGCTCGATCAAATAAACTAAAGAATATATGACACCCGTCTGGTTTGCAAAACCTTTATATTTGCTGACAAGTTCCCCTATTTAACATATAGAATTAAATAGGGTTTATATTAAGCTGTGTTTGGACATGCTTCCTGTAAGGGCAAGCCCCTATAGTTAATTACATCTTAAATGACCAAACTCATTTAAGAAAACTCTTGATAAAAATCAGGAATTATTATCTTGAAGGAGTTTCAAAGGGTAGAACTTTTCAATGAGATCAGACAGAGAGGTGTGAAATAGGATTGGCTCAAGTCTGGAGAATTTTGTCTTTGGAATCCAAAGGATGTAGAATCGAAATGAGGAAGAACTAGAGGATGTCATGGATCCAGAGAAATATCTCGGTGACTTCCCAAGCTATCCTATGGTTTGGCTTCAATTTAGAGAAAAAACTAAGTTTTGAGGATAAATTTTTAAGTGTTTCATCCTGCCAATTTTATTAGTTAGGGCTTACATTCATGTGAAACTATCACATAGATAGCCTGGAAGATGTGAGGATTTAGGTCCTGACAAACGACAACCTCAAAATCCTAAGGCGAGTTAGGGCTTATATTGTATAGCAAGGCTACGCAAAGACCTAAATATAAGGTGAGTATTTACATTGCATAAGCAAACAACCTTGAAGACCTTTGGCTTTGTTATTTAAGTCTAAGGAAGGAAGATTGGTTTAGATGGGGAGGACAGGTTCTGCTGTTCAAGATGGTTGTGCTGCCCACCATGCTAGCTCCAAGCTCCTCGCCGCGACGAGTTTGAGTTTTCTAGTGTGTCAAATTGTAACGTTAAATTAGGTGGCCTTATTGTTGAAGTTCTTTAAATTTTATGGGAGCATGCTAAAGTTGATTAGAGCGACACCGGTTAGGATCCTACCGTTCCCTCGTTCTGACACCACTATTTTCTTTTAGATTCACTTAGTCCAAATGAACTTACTAAAATCGACTTAATGTGTTCCATAATTTCATTTAGACATGGGAAACCTCGTTAGCAACCATAGGTTACTTCCTCAAAGGGATTCCCGATCATCCGATAGAGACATCTTAATTTAATTGAAGTTGTAGTTTTGTGTGATGTTTGTGATTAAATTTTAAGTTGTCTTATATTTTGAATGTTGTGGGGGTGAATTTTATCTTGTTTTATTTTAGTTTTGATTTTGGTTTTAGTTTTGGTTTTGTGGCTATACTAATATTTTTTTTAACGTAAATTTGTATAAGCACAAAAGTATAACATAAAAGTATAAGAAAGACAATGCTGAAATCTGTAAGAGCATACATGGCGAGTCTTCTCGTTCCATCACCTGAAACTTAAAATTCATGTCAGAGCAATTTATATAGAGGCAGAAAGTAAGGTTTTGGTAGTTTTCCTAACCCTTTGTCATACTTTGATAGGTCGATAGGAGTTTAATTAAGGATTATTTTGTTAAGCAAAACATATTAAGTTTAATAGATCTTCAAGATATCTAACAGATCTAGAGAAAGGAGCAGGTCTGTGCTACTCTCTCGCTGCCTGGTGGAAAATCCCGAGTTCTTTTAAACTTATTATATTGCTTAATAATGCATACTTTAAATACCCTTAATGCTCAGTGAACGTTGATGTCTCAATTATCCCTAAGGATAGGGTAATTATCACTTGTGATTCAATTTAAGAATTATATGGGTACAGACCCTTAAAGAGGTAAGTTAGTGTTGTTGGAACACCTAGCCAAATTTTAACCCTAATTGGGCTTGCAGTGTTTGAAAGGTTTTCTAATTTTCAATGATGTTTAATTTTGTAATCCTTATCTAAATGAAACTTGATATAACCTAAGTCACTAATAAGCCCTTAAGACCTAGGTGAGTGTCTTAATTAGTTAGGCCTTAGGTGGTCATTATTCATGATTTGAATTTTATTTGAAAATCAAAATAGGGGTATTAAATTGATTAATTATTGACTTCAAAAGTCATACCCCTAAGTCCAAGATCATTTACTAACTTCCAAACTTTATTAATTTAGAAATTTATTAACTTAATTAAGAAAAGGGAGATTGATTTCTTCCAATTAACCCCTTTGTGTTGTGTTTCAAACTTCAAATAAACTGATTAAGACCAGAGATTACCCATTTCCCTCCTTAAATAAACCTAAATATTTATTAAGGCTAATTCTCCAAAAGTACACATTTTCCCTAAGGCTCTATCACTTCATAATTTGTCAAATTCAATTCAAAGGACTTTTGAAATTTTTATCCTACCTCATTCATGGGTCAATTAAGACATCAGAGGAGAAAATGTGATTTTTTCAAAAATTTAATTTATTTATTTTCATGCAAAGTAGGGTTTTCCAAGGAAAAATTTCTAACTTGACCAAGGTGATATCTAATCCCTTAAAATTTTTAATTGAGGTAGACCTAGACTAGAGAACTCTTTGGACCAAATTTCATAATTTTTTGAATTTTATTTGAATTTTAAAAATTATTTTAAATTCAGGGGTATTTATTAAATATAAAATATTATAAATGAAAAAAATCAAGTTTTGTATTTTTGAAAAGTCTACCTAAGGTTAGAGAACTCTAAGGAGATATATTTTTTTGAATTTTATTTCATTTAATGGAAATATTTTAGTGAAAGCTCTTTTTTAGCCTTTAAAAATCATTTTTAAGCTTTAAAATTCAATATCTTTATTTAAAAAAACCAAGAAAAATATTATAATTATTCCTAAGCGATTAGGAAGCAGCTTAGAACATTTCCATGAGTTTTATTATTTTTGTGATTTTTTGGGATTTTTTATTATTTAAATATTAAAAGTAGGCTAAAAATAAAGTTTTTATTTTTAGTTTAAAATTTATATTTAGAAAATTTTCCTGATCACAGAGAACTCCATGTCCTTGATCACATAGGACTCAAAAATGAAGTTTTTATAAATTTTTTAGTTATATTTTGATCTTTAAAAATCATCTAAATGCCAAAAATGATGTTTATCCTTAAAAATCAATTTAGGTTATCAAATGTATTCAAAATATTTTAAAATTTTTATGGTATGTTCTGTGGATCATAAATAGTAGTGGACATCAAAAATCAAGTCATTTAAATGTTTATATCTTTCAAAATAAGTTATCTTAGTGATTTAGTATTTATGAAGATTAAGTACATTTTAAATGACTTGACCCATGAAATTATTTCCAAAAGCCTCTCTGATCATGGTAGACCTTCCAAAATTTTCTTGGAATTTTTTAAGAAAAATGCTAATTTCCATGATTATTTTAAGCAAATAATGTACATAGAATTGAAAAATGTGATCCTCTGCCTAGGGACCTCCTTTGACCTTAAAAAATTCAGAGAATGTTCTTCTTGACAGTGGCTACAAAATGCCAAAAATTCAAGCTATGATGATGAGTATACATGCAAGGAGAATCAAAAGATTCAAATCAGTATTTAATTAATTAAAAATAAAATATTCATTAAATGGACTTAAAATTATTTCCACATTATTCTCCTCTTTCCACTAAGCAAGAATGTATTTTTATTTTTATTTTATTTTTATGAATTTTTTACACAAAGTTATGTATTTTTGAAGTTAAGGGTGTTTAAGTAAATAGAAAAAATCCTATTTTTCTATTTATCCACGCGACGCCCCGTCAACCTACGGCGGCTTCAAAACTTCATGCGGAGCACTCCCATTTGATGTCGCTGTCCGTGCCAGCAGCCACTCGTCCAACTGTTCGTGTAAAGAAGCACTATCTTGCTTCATCTTGGCCGTCCATTGGATACACACTTGATCAAACCGCTCCCCGTCATCGTCCCCAATAGAATGAACCCATGACCATCCACACTAAAACCCTAAGATCTCAGCCTAGACTCAACCAAATCACTTTGTGTTTGATCTTATGGACTCTTCTAAGTGAGACAAACACATCCATACAGTAATCATGCAATTAAGTTAAGCCTAATCAAATGTAGAATCAAAATAGGCTTGGGAAGGGGAGAAGTCTTATACCTTTGCTCTGACAAGTGAAGCTTCAATCAGAGGGTCTTGACACGTTTGTTAGGGTCCAAGGAGGCCAGGGATTAAGCTTCTGGTCTTGGTGCAAGGCCTAAGTATGAATTCAATCACAGATGGATTTGGGTGTTGGTTTAGAGCTATGGTAGAGGCTCTGTGGGAGGGGGGTTTTATGGGGGTATTTTATGAGGTTTTGGCTTATTTCTTTGATGTGAAGCTGTGGGTACAGTTAATTTGAGTTTGGCGGAATGTGGAGATGTAATGAGCTCTGTCTTGGTTTTTGGCAAGATTTTGAGCTCAAAATTGAACTCCGGCAGTGGAAATTGATGAGGGAAAATAATTGGAATGCACTGAGGGGATCTTAGGGAAGCTTTATTGTCAATTTGGAGAGGTCACTCTAAGAAATTTTTAGCACTTCTTGCTATGGTCGTGGGAGGTGCTTTTTTATAAAAATGGCTAAGGGGTGGCTGTCATGGGCAATTAGAGGGGGTAATGTGGTGCTTAGGTGGAGGGAAGAGGAGCTCTACAATGCAATTTGGCTGAACTGGCCCATAGGTTTGATTTGGGTGAAACTCCATGGGGGTGGCTCTAATTTTTCCCGGCTGGCCGGCCGGCCAGGGGGAGGTGGCTAGGTGCTCAGAGCATCCAGAGGAATCTATCACAACAATTTAATGCAAATGTGTTTTGATTTGGCAAGGATATCATAAGGATGTGTATTTTTGGGAATAAGATCCCTTAATTTTGGGGACCCATGGTCCATGGCTTAGTTTAGGTGGTTAGATGGGTTTTGGCTCAGTCTTAGGGGTCAACTAATGGCTGAGGTGGAGTTAATTTGGTTGCTTTAGGGTGGTTGGGTCACATATAGTGCATGGGTCCAAGTGGGTGCAAATGACCAAGTATTGGGTTTGGTCTAGGCTAGCCCTGCCCCAATTGGACCACATAAATGTTGCATTTGGTTTAGATGATCATAATGAACAACTTTGGTGAAGGATGGAAGTGGTTTTGATCTCAATTGAAGGGTCAATTTGAGTAAATTTTGAATTTTAATCAATTTGGTTATGTTGGGCTA
>NW_018165257.1:56797-59305 GCF_001263595.1 Phalaenopsis equestris | reverse complement strand
TTATGAATGTTATAAAAATTTTGCAAGTAACATTAATTGGGGTTGACTCGGCTATTGGTTCAATTTGGTGGGATTAGGTAATGTGACCAAAATTGGGGGTTTAACCTATACCAAAATTGGGCTCAAATCATGGGCCAATTAAGCTTGAATTTGGTCTAGTTTGGTCATATAAAAAGTGGATTTGACTTTAGGTTTGAAATTGGGGTCAATTGAGATCTAATTGATGGACATTTGAGTTGGATTTGGGGAAATTTGAATCTTTAAAGGGTAATTTGGGGCAAGGATGGTTAAATTGGCAAATTGGGTCATGTGATAGTTAAAGAAAATGAAATTGGGAATATTTGTGATTTATTGAGATTTTTTGGGAATTTTTGGAATTTTGAGCTATGGAGGGGTATTTTGGCGCTATGGAGGGGTATGTTGGTAATTTGGTCATTTTTGGAGATTTTGGGTAATTTTGGATAATTTAGAGGTTTTTAGAAGGTTTGAAATGAATTTTGATCAAATTTGGGTATTTTTGCTAGATTTGGAGATTTTGGCCAAATTTGGGGTCCTAAGGGTATTTGCATAGTTTGGGGAGTTTGGGGGCAAAAGGCTAGGTTGAGTATCTTAGTAGAGATAGAGTACCAACCACTATTAATAAGCAATGAACTAATAGAAACCTTATTTTGGGTCCTCTATGTACTGGTCTTAACTAAACCCTAGCCTAGGGGTAATGGGTTTAGGGAACCACCTACACAAGTCTCCCAAAAGTATCATGGGACCAAAGCTTAGAAGTTTTGGGTTTAGGGTAATGAGTGATTGTAAGTGCAAACAAGTGCCTTAGCCCTAGACCAACACCCAGGGTCAACGCTAAGATCCAACAGCTATAAGGATGACTCATCTTGAGTTTCCCCCATAGTGACCCAAGCAACTAAGTACTAGAGGTTAAGACCAACATGTGGAACTTCAGGTTGAGTAGTGAAGAGAGTAGAATTTCTAATGGTGAGGGTTCCTTTTCTAGTTTTCTAAGAATAGTCAACAGGAAAGTCCTATGGCTAGAACTTAGGCTACTAAAGCGGAAAAAACTAAACCTCAACCAAACGTGAGGTCAACAAGCTGCTCATCAACAAATGATCAGAATAAGCTGCTTATCAACAAAAGTTGGATAAGCTGTAGCTGCCCCAAATAGACCCTTAGTCTCAAGCATCTTGCGCTTTTATTTAAGGACCTGTTCATCCTTTCTGCCACACCATTCTACTGAGGTGATTTATGCATTAAAAAATGCCTCTGAATCTCATGCTCCTCACATAACTTCTGAAACTGCAAATTAGTGTACTCTATGTCATTATCAGATCTCAAATACTTCATCTTTCTGCTAGTTCAGTTCTCCATCTCAGCTTTCCACAGCTTAAATGTAGAAAATACTTTAGATTTCTGCTTCAAGAAAAAAAGCAAAACAACCTGGAGAAATCATCAAAAATGTAACAAAATATTGAGATCCTCCCAATGACAATTCTCTTGTACGTCCCCATACATTAGAATGCACATAATAAAGAATTTCTTCAATTTTTTGCTTTCCAGTCATAAAACTAACTCTAGTCTATTTTCCAAAAACACAGAACTTACTAAGATTGAGCTTGCAGATTTTAACACCATGCAATAGGCTTCTTCTATGCAATTTTGTCATCACTAAGATGACCGAGACACATATGCCATAACTTCGTACTATCATCCTCTCACTCCACAGAATGAACTCCACCTACAACTGTACTCCCTAATAGTTTGTAGATATTACCTGCAGTTAAACCTGCAGTTAAATTTTCTTTTTTCATCATAGTCAATGCACCTTTAACAATTCTGATGGTTTCTCTATTCTCATCAGCCTTAGGAATAAAATTATTTCTATGTAAAGTGCGCATGAAAATTAAATTATTCTTTAGATCTGAAATATGTTTGATATCGCATAATGTTCTAATTGTGCCATCATACATCTTAATTTTGTCTTCTCCAATACCAAAAATATTGCAACATCTATCATCACCAAGATAAACTAAAGTAAACCACTCTCTGTTAGGTGTTACATGATACGAGCATCCTGAATCAAGAATCCATGCATCCGTGAACTTAGTTGATAAAACTAAAAGCATATCGCCATCACTGCAGTCTGAATTTTCACTCTGTACCAACTTTATAGACTTTGATGATCCATCACCTTTCTCCAAGTCTATTTCTTGAGGTTTGGACAATCTCTCTTCATAGGATAGACCAAAGGAAAATATGTCGAGATTTTCATACCTATTTTATACTATTTTTTGATGATATTGCACTTTAAAGAAAGGTATTTTTGAGGTTTTGTTGCAGGAATGATGAAATAGGGTCATTGGAGCAAAAAGATGTGAAAAGGACCAAATTTGGAGCAAAAAGGACCAAAATGTGAAGAATTGAAGTACGGCGCCGACGACGATATTTTCCAGAGACTCCAGAATTAATTCATTAAGAAGGACAGTCGACGGCGCCCTCGAGGCC
>NW_018165257.1:53778-56513 GCF_001263595.1 Phalaenopsis equestris | reverse complement strand
TGTAAAGAAAGGAAGAGATTCAGAGGAACTTTGAGGAGTTTTCTTGGGGAGAAATTAGAGATAAGTTTATTTATTATTGTAGTTTATATGACTGATTTTATTTATGAATTCAGAGTTTTGTTGTGTTTTTCCCATGAGATCAGAGTAGTTTTCTCTGTCTTTCTTCTTGTCTTGAGATTTGTGAAATAGTTATTTGAATTGCTGAAGCACTGAAAATGTTTAAGAAATTTTGATGATCTTTTCACTTTGATATTAATTTACTTTCAATTTAGCCAATTGATTTGTTAAAATATGTTGAGTTTTACAATTAAAGTGAAGATTAAATCCAATATACAGGGAGGTTAAAGCCCTTGGAAGTTGGGTGCAAATAAATAAGGAAATAAAATTATTGGGCGTAGAATTGAAGATTTTAGAGGGACAGACTAAATTTCCCAATTCGGTCCTTATCGTTTGGGTGCTGAAGTGTAGATGTTAACCCTCAGGTGAGGGGAACGTGGGAGCTCCGAAGTGAGAGCTGGTAGCCTCCCAGCCTAGCTGCAGATTCAGTAAACAAGCGTAGAATTAGTCAATGTTCTATATGCCTGGACCAAAGGGTAAAGAATAGGTATGCTCCTATTTGACACAATATAATTTGAACTAATTCACTTTAACCATTCACGTTTTGATTAGGAGAATGATGCTTTCTTATATATTGAATATCACATTCAAACCTTCATTAGTATAAGTAGTTTTTATTTAATAGTTATTAAAATTATATATTTATTTCAATTGCATATTAGTGGAAGATAAGCAAATTGAACTTTATTGTTGTGATTAAAATATTGCTTTTCTAAAATCTTAGTTTGTAGTTCTAAGCTTACTCCCCGTGGGAACGATATCTAGGACACCATTAGAGCCCTATATTACTTGAGCGATACATATACTTGCGTTGATAAGTGTGACTTTACAATTATTGAATATTTATTTCATCCATATTTATCGAATCTATAACTGTTATTAAGGTTTTGGTACAGTTGCTGAGAAATTAAATCTTTTAGCAACAATATTAAATACTTATGTTTTTAAGCATATATAAAGTCCCGGTCAAGTTTTTATTCGGTATCCTCCCAGCCTAGCTGCAGCTTCAGTAAACAAGCGTAGGATTAGTTAATGTTCTTTATGCTTGAACCAAAAGGTAAATAATAGGTATGCTCCTATTTGGCACAATATAATTTGAACTAATTCACTTTAACCAATCATTATAATTTCTTGACAAGGAGAAGGATGCTTTCTTATATATTGAATATCACATTTGAACGTTCATTAGTATAATTAGTTATTTAATTGTTATTAAAATTATATATTTATTTAAATTGCCTATTAGTGACAGATGAGCAAATTGAACTTCATTGTTGTGATTAAAGTATTTCTTTTCTAAAATCTTAGTTCGTAGTTCTAATATGGGATCGATATCTAGGACTCCACTAGAGCCCTATATTACTTGAGTGATACATATACTTGTGTTGATAAGTGTGACTTTACAATTATTGAATATTTATTTCATCCATATTTATCAAATCTGTAACTATTATTAAGGTTTTGGTACAGCTACTGAGAATTAAATCTTTTAGCAGCAGTATTAAATACTTATATTTTTATGCATATATAAAGTCTCAGTCAGGTTTTTGGCGCCCTTGCCTGGGAGTGAGTAACAAAAATCACAATTAGAGTAACGAAAAAATTAGGATTATTAGAAAATGTTTACTTGAATTGCAACTTATTTTCATATTTAGTTAATTGTTTTACTGTGTACTGATTTCAAATTGTATGCGTAAATTTGGACCTGAAAATCTTATCTTATACCTTACGATTCGGAATTAGAATTCACTCTTAGAAAGATTAGAAGATTGAGAATAGAACCTAGAAATTCTGATACAATGAAAAATAATTTGAACAATCAAAGAATAGAGAATGAACACCAACCTAGACCCCAATGAGATTATGCAAATCCTACAGCTAATGAAATTCACTTATCTATCCAAAATCCTGATGTAGCTACTAATTCATTTGAGCTTAAACCTGCTATTATCCAAATGGTACAAAATAATCAATTCAGAGGTACACTAAATGAAGATCTTAATTTACACCTCACTAGTTTTTTAGAACTGTGTACTACTTTTAAATATGACAGAGTCTCAAACGATGCTGTTAGACTGAGAGTTTTTCCTTTTTCACTAAGGCATAAGGCTAAGATGTGGTTAAATTTGTTAGCACCAGGATCTATTAGAACTTGGGGAGAACTTTCACAA
The DNA here is from genome assembly GCF_001263595.1 of Phalaenopsis equestris. Classification (NCBI taxonomy): domain Eukaryota; kingdom Viridiplantae; phylum Streptophyta; class Magnoliopsida; order Asparagales; family Orchidaceae; genus Phalaenopsis; species Phalaenopsis equestris. The sequence continues at coordinate 54,225 of NW_018165257.1, read as the reverse complement.
AAATTTGTATCCAAATATTTCCCTCCATCCAAAACTGTTAAACTTGGAAATGACATAACATCGTTCTGTCAGATTGATGGAGAGTTAATATATGAAGCTTGGGACAGATTTAAAGATCTTCTTAGGAAATTCCCTCATCATTTGTTACCAGATTCGTTGATAATTCAAACTTTTTATAATGGATTAGTGGGATCACTTAGATCGATTATAGATGTTGCGGCTGGGGGGTTGTTAATGTCAAAACCTTTTGATGAGGCTTATTCATCAATAGAAGATATGGCTACCAATAATTTCCAATGGTCCTCTGGACGGGTAAATCGTAAAAGAGTAGCTAGTATCCATGATTCTGATGCAATATCTATGTTAGCTTCGTAGATTGCTGCAATATCAAAGAAATTAGATCATTATGGGATGAATTATTCTCCAACACCTCCTATGATGGAAGAG
>NW_018165257.1:45834-53726 GCF_001263595.1 Phalaenopsis equestris | reverse complement strand
GACCCAACAACCCATATTCAAACTATTATAACCCAGGTTGGAAGAATCATCCAATTTTTAATTGGAATAACAATTCTTCTACAAATCAATAATGGGCAAACAACTAAGTGAACCCATTTGAAAATTCATCCAACCAAGAAAATGTTAACTATAGACCTTTTTATCCTTCAGGATTTAATAGTAATACTCAAATTAAGGAGAATAAGTTGTCTATGGAAGATTATGGAAGAGCTGATATTAACAATGGGTAAACAATTGCAAAATCAAGGAAATAGATTGCAAAATCAAGGAATTGCTATTAAAAATGCTAAAAATCAATTAGGGCATATCGCTACTGCACTTAGTAACCAAACATTAGGAACTTTTCCTAGTATTCTGGAATTAATTCCTAAATATCAAGAAAAAGAACAAATTAAAGTGATACAATTACGAAGTGCAAAAGAATTGGAGACAAGAGTACAAAAAGAAACAAAAACTGAAAAAGAGAAAGTGAATACCAATAAAGAAAAGGATCATGAATACCAAGACTTAGAATATCCATTTACACTAATGAAAATTACTGTGGAGAAACCTCCACCACCATTTCCTCAAAGATTGAAGCAACACAAACAGAATAAACAATTTTCCAAATTTTTAGAAATTCTTAAGAAGTTAACGGTAAATATTCCCTTCGTAGAAGCTTTAGAGCAAATGCCTAATTATGTGAAATTTATGAAAGATATTCTGCACAAAAAAAGAAGTTCACGGGTATTAAAACTGTTGCAGTTAACAAAGAGTGTAGTGCAATTATTCAGAAAAAGCTTCCTGAAAAATTAAAAGATCTTGGGAGTTTCACTATACCGCGTGCTATCGGTGAAAAATCTTATGGAAGAGCTTTATGTGATTTGGGAGCCAGCATTAATCTTATGCCGCTATCAATTTTCATAAGATTATGATTAGGAGAAGTCTCAACTACTTCTGTAACTTTTAAATTAGCAGACGTTTAGTCAGATATCCTAAGGGAGCTATAGAAGACAGGTTAGTAAAAGTGAATACATTTATCTTTCTTGTGGATTTCATTGTTTTAGATATTGAGGAAGATAAAAAAATACCTATCATATAGGGAGACCATTTTTAGCTACTGGAAAAGCTATGATAGATGTTCGTAAAGGAGAATTAACTATGAGAGTTAATGATCAAGAAGTTACTTTTAACATTGTGAAATCTATGAAATACCCTGCTGTTGAAAGAGATAATGAATGTTTTCGGATGGAAGTTAGTGGACATCTATTGAAAGAACATTTCAAAGGGAAAGAACAATTTAAATAGAGTTATGAAGTTATTCTAGACAAATTAGAAAATGAAAAATTAGATTATTTTCACGAAAGATTTGAGATATTGGATATGACGGAAAATGCTGATAAGAATTTATTTCCCTCAATTATAAAATCACCTGAACTTGAGTTGAAAATACTACATAGCCACTTGAAGTACGTGTTTTTGGGAGACTCATCTATTTCAAAATTAAATGATTTGCAAGAGCAAAGACTGTTAGATACATTGAAAAGATATAAGAAAGCTTTTGGTTGGACCTTAGCTGATACTAAAGGAATTAGTCCTTCGATCTGTATGCACAGAATTATATTATATGAACATTATAAACCAAAAGTTGATTCACAAAGGAGATTAAATCCAATGATGAAGGAAGTAGTTAAGAAGGAAATTTTGAAATGGTAGACACTGGAATTATATATCCTTTTTCAGATAGTGAGTGGGTAAGTCCAATTCATTGTGTTCATAAGAAAGAAGGAGTGACTGTTGAGAAAAAAGAAAATAATGAATTAATACCTATTAGACAAGTTACTTGGTGGCGTATTTGCATTGATTATAGAAAATTAAATCCTGCCACCAGGAAAGATCACTTCCCTTTACCCTTTTTAGACCAAATAGTAGATAGAATTGCCGGGCACAAATAGTTTGTTTTTTAGATGGATACACCGGTTACCGTCAAATTCATATTGGTCATGAGGATCAAGAAAAGACAACATTTACTAGTCTTTTTGGAACTTATGCATTATTTCGAAGAATGTCTTTCGAATTATGTAATACCCCTGCAACATTCCAGAGATATATGATTTCCATATTTAGTAAATTAATTGATGATGGATTGAAAGTATTTATGGATGATTTCTCTGTATTTGGAACATCATTTGACGCATGCTTAAATTATCTTGAAAAAGTTTTGGAGTTATGTGAAAGAACTAATTTAGTTCTAAATTGGGAGAAATGCAAATTTATGGTTGCATGAGGAATTGTGTTAGGGCAAACTAACACCTTCTACTAATGTAAGAGAGGTTAGGAGTTTTCTTGGAGCATGTTCGTTTTTACAGGTGTTTTATTAAAGATTTTTCCAAAATTACCAAACCTCTATGCCCACTTTTAGAAAGGGAAAGAAATTTGAATGTACTGAATGCTGTTTAAATGCCTTTGAGTTATTAATAGAAAAATTAATCACAACCCTTATTATAGTTTTACCTAACTGGGAGAAACCATTTGAATTGATTTGTGATGTTAGTGATTATGCTATTGGAGCTGTCCTTGGACAAAGGAATGAAAAGATTTCTAAAGTTATATACTACACTAGTAAAACTCTTAATGATGTACAAATTAATCATACTGTTACTGAAGAAGAGTTACTGGCCATTGTGTTTGCTTTAGATAAATTTAGATCTTATTTAATTGCAGCTAAATGTGTTGTGGTTCTGCATACTGATCACTCTGCTATTAAATATTTGAGGCAAAAGAAAAATGTCAAACTAAGGTTGATTAGATTGATACTTTTGATGCAAGAATTTGATCTTGTGGTTATTGATAGAAAGGGAACTGATAATCAAATTGCTGATCATTTGTCAAGAATAGAAACTCATGAATTATATGACATCGACAATAAAATTACAGACAGTTTTCCTGATGAACAACTTTATAATATTAATGAGTGGAAAATACCATGGTATGCTGATATTGTTAACTATTAGCTCATCATTCAGAAATGTCATGATTCTAAATTTGGAGGACATTTTGGGATTAATAAAACTGCTTATAAAATTTTACAAGCTAGATTTTATGGCCTACTATCTTGAAAGATGTTTATATATACATAAAAACTTGTGATCGATGTCAATGAGTAGGGAATATATCAAAAAGAAATGAAATGCCTTTGAATTTCATGTTAGAAGTTGAGATCTTTGCTGTTTGGGGATTAAATTTTATAGGACCATTTATTCCTTCATTTGGGAACTTATATATATTATATGCAGTAGACTACGTTTCTAAGTGGATTGAAGCACAAACTTTACCTCGTTGTGATGCTAAAAGTGTTTCAAGATTTTTAATGAAAAATATTTTCACTAGGATATAGAATGCCTAGAATGATTATCTTTAACGGAGGATCCCATTTTAGGAATAAATATATTTAGAGATTGACAGAAAAGTTTAATATTATTCATAAAATCTCTACTGCCTATCACCCTCAAATGAGTGGGTTAGCTGAAGTTTCTAATAGAGAGATTGAACAAATACTTGAAAAGACTGTAAACCCTAGTAGAGTAGATTGATGCACTATACTGGATATCGTATTATGGACTTACAGGACTGCTTATAAAGCTCATATTGGAATGACTCCTTACAGACTGATTTTTGGAAAGACTTATCACTTACCAGCAGAATTGGAGCATAAAGCATATTGGGCGATTAAAAAATTCAATTATAATTTGAAAGATGTTGGTAAGAATAGATTGTTACAATTAAATAAATTGGAAGAATTAAGAAATGGGTCTAATGATAACGACAAAAATTATAAGGAGAAACTAAAGTTATGACATGATTGAAAGACTAACCAGAAGAACTTTGAACCAGGATAAGAGGTTTTTCCTTACAACACTAGACTGAAATTAGTTTCGAGGAAATTGAAGTTTCGTTGGTTATGTCCCTTTACTTAGACTCAAGTTTATACTTACGGAGCTGTTGAGATTGAAGATCAGAAAACTTGAAATAGATTTAAAGTAAATGGACACAGATTAAAATCTATTTTGAGGGTAAAAGACCAAATTTTAAAGAGGTTTTTATGATCAGTCAACCTGAATAACACCTGAATAGGTTGGGTTGACGACGTTAAACCAAGCACTTTATGAGAGGCAACCCATAGTTATCTTTATTTTTACTGCAATTATAGTAGCTTTAATTTGAAATTATCATTAGTTTATGATAGTATTAATCTCTACTACTCCTATTTACCCTTGAATCATCATAAGAATTGGATCCATAGAGCAAAATTGGAATACATTCGGACCAAAGCGAAGTTGTGAAATTTTTTCATTGGGCGCGGATGGCGCCCTCAACACCGCCGACTGTGGGTTTTTCTCGAGAGTCCAGGAAAAATAAATACAGAGGCTCACCGAAGGTGCCCTCGACCCCGCTGACGGTGAGACCGGCGAGATGGCGGTTACTTGGATTTGAATGGCGGTTTTTGGCAGTTTTTAGGCGGGAGTTACCCTTTTAAACTCCTAAATTTGATTCCTAGTTCATATTTTCCACCAAAAACAAAGTGAAACTCCACCAATTTCATTCCTATGATGTCCAATTCCTCTGATAATCCCATAATGTGAGTTTTCAATCGACGAAAGTTTGAATATGAGTTTTCAATCGGTAAAAGTTTATTAGTGCGAAAGCACAGTGAATCTTCAACAAGTTACTGACGAAGAAAAGATTGATGGAGGAACAATGATTAGTAAATTGCGGATTGAATAATGGCTCTACTGTAATTGAAGAGATGATAGTGTGGTGAAGATGGGAAGTGCAGTGCTATACTACCGCCGCCGTAGTTGTTCTTGTGGTAACAGAATTTTATGCAAATTTGCATGGAATCAACCAGGGAGTCATTTATGTACGAGGTAGATGGATCACTTTCACTCCTACACGAATCAATGAATTATACATGATCAAAAACGTTCTTGTCCACCACTATTCCAATTTCATCCCAACGAGAAACCAGATGAATGAAATTTATAAATATTTAACGGACGAAACTGACGACTGGGAAATGAGAGAAAACGGGTATGTTAGTTTTTCTATGACACTCTTAAATATCGTTTCAAAACACTGACATTTTTTCTTTTCTGCGAAATTGTTACCAACAATGAAGATCAGTAAAGTTTCTAAAGAAAGTGTTATTATGAATTATTGCATCGAAAGGGGACTGCCGATAGATATTGGATCAATAATTGTGAAGTTGGTTTTGGGTTTGATCGTTCATGGATCAACTTATGGGCATGGATACCCTTCCACAATTTTCTCACTTTGTAGTCAGTTCCAAGTGTCCAACAAAAATTGGGAAAAAGTACTTCTACCTTGGAGGCTTTAGGACCCAACTGATAGATTCCCAGCTTTTGAAGATGAAAATGACATGGCCATTATAACAGATCAATCATTTCAGAATTCAATGTCAGTTCAACCCTTAGTTCCTGAAAAGACTCTGGTGATCCTGCGCCGAATCAAGAAATTGGAGAAGTAGATACAAAATGTTATGAATGCGATTAATAATATCTCTGATTTCTTCGATCATCTAGACTGGAGGATGAATGAACATTTTGAGCACTCTGGTTATTGAGAAGATAGCTTGATACGACTGAAGAGGAGGATGAAATTGATAGAAGAGGATTCCACCGAAGAATTTCCATTCCAACCCGTCTACAACCTCTTTGTTCATGTGCAATCAATGGGTGATCTCAGAGGAGAATCTAGTACTAATTCTGAAGAATAGTAGATTTATACTACTACCTATCTGTCTATCTATGTATTTTGATTTGAACTTTGTCTTTGCTTTCCTTTAGAATTATGCTTTTTGATCTCTGTATAGTTGAGACTAAGCATAGGATGTTTTGTTTTCAGCATTTTGAGTGTTGTGGCTTGGATTGCGACATCGAATTAATGTGTTGAGGTTGAGAAAATACAAAACTTAGGTGTGTTATGTTGGAACCCATTCGGACGAGGGCTAAATGAATCAAAATCAGTAGAGCCCACCGACGGCGCCCTTGACGCTGCCGACGACGGATTTTTCCCGAGACTCAGGTTCAAAATTCCAATATTGCATACCAACGGCGCCATCGACCTCGTCGACGGTGAGGTCGCAAAAAACACCTTTAACCGCAATTTTGACCAGTCAACTGCCACTATTCATCATCCCCTTCCTCCTAAAAATGGAATTATTGACCTAGGGTTTGAATGATCTTGGATTGGGAGATGATTTCAAGGTTTTTTGACACCAGATTTGATCATCTCTAGGTAAAAGCTTCACTCCAAGTTAAAAATATTTGATTTTCACCATGGGATTCTTCCACATTGAGGAGATCCGAAAAATTTGAGAATGTGAAAAAAATTTGGGAAGAAATTCATGGATCTTATTGTTGAACTCTTGTAATTACTATTGGAAGCCATTATTTGAATATTTGAAGTAAATTTTGGAATTTTTCTATAATTTAATTAGATTGAAATGGCTCCACGTCAAAAGAGACGAATTGAGTTTGATGACTCTGTCTTCGTCAATGCAAAAGCTCAATCAAGATTTACTTCAATATTTAAAGGGAAGAAGTGTATACAAGATCGAGTTTTTATGAGTCCGGGAGGTGAAATTGAACGAGTTATTGCCGAGCGGAGGTGGGAAAACTTTTGTTACACCACCAATAAAGCTATGCAAATTTTGTGAAGGAGATCTACGCAAACGTATTGTATTTTAAAGATGGCATCGTTCAAGTGCGGGGATTTCTTGTTGAATTTACTGCCGTCTGCATTAACACCTGTTATGAAATCCTAGACTCTTATAGCTATTAATATGAATCATTTAGCACTATGGAAGGCCCCTTGAATGATGTGATCAAATTTTTCACTGATGGGAAAGGAACATGGAATATAAAGCAGCGAGAACGGGTCTATTTTTCAGCTTCCATGTTGAATGCCACCTCAAAGGTGTGGCACTACTTTATTTCTTCTACTCTGTTACCGACTTATCACCATAGTGAGGTAACTAGAGATAGAGCTATTCTAAATTTCTGTATTCAGAATAATAAAATTATAAATGTGGGTAGATTTATTTTTAAGAATATATTGACTACGGCAAGGAGTGAGACAAGTGGAGGTTTAGGACATCCTGGCCTTATTTATGTAATCTGCAAACTTTCTAGGGGGAAAACTGCAGATGAAGAATGAGTTTACCCTATGAAACCAATTAGTAAGGCCAATTTGAAAACTTATGAATCCAATGAGAAATGGAGAACTGGGAGTAGAAGTCAAGAACCTTCTACTAGTAGAGATGTTCCCTCTACAAGTTATGACTTTCGAGAGATTTCTCTATCCATTAGTGTATACAAAATTTACTAGAGAGATGTTCCTTCTACTAGTAGAGATGTTCCCTCTACAAGTTATGACCCTTGAGAGATTTGGGAGGAGAAATTGTCTACCATTATCCATTAATGTGTAGAGAATTTACTAGAGTGTCTAAATTGTGAGGAATTCTTCGAGAGATTGTAAGAGTGGAGGGAAAGTGAGAGATTTCTTCCTCCTTGCTACTTCAAAGAGGAGTTCTGTGTGCTGTAAAGAAAGGAAGAGATTCAAAGGAACTTCAAGGAGTATTCTTGGGGAGAAATTTCAGATAAGTTATTTACTTGTTGTAGTTTGTATGACTTTGATTTTATATATGAATTTCGAGTTTTGTTGTGTTTTCCCCATGAGATCTGAGTAGTTTTCTCTGTCTTTCTCCTTGCCTCGAGATTTGTGAAATGGTGATTTGAATAGGTGAAGCAAGAAAATGTTTAAGAATTTGTGATGAGCTTTTCACTTCGATCTTAATTTACTTTCAATCT
>NW_018165257.1:44599-45780 GCF_001263595.1 Phalaenopsis equestris | reverse complement strand
GGAGGTTAAAGCCCTTGGAAGTTGGGTGCAAATAAATAGGGAAATAATATTATCAGGCGTACAATTAGAGATTTTAGAGTAACAGACTAAAATCTCCTATTCGGTACTATCGTTTGGGTGCTGAAGTGTAGATGTTAGCCCTCAGGTGAGGGGAACGTGGGAGCTCCAAAGTGAGAGACGGTATCCTCTAGCCTAGCCGTAGTTTGAGTAAACAAGCGTAGGATTAGTCAATGTCCTTTATGTCTGGACCAAAGAGTAAAGAATAGGTATGCTCCCATTTAGCATAATAAAATTTGAACTAATTCACTTTATCCATTCACTATAATTTCTTGACAAGGAGAAGGATGTTTTCTTATATATTAAATATCACATTTAAACCTTCATTAGTATCATTAGGGTTTAGGGTTTAGGGTTTAGGGTTAAGAAGTGAAAAGATCATCACAATTTCTTAAACATTGTCACTGTTAGAAGGATTAGAAGATTAAGAAGAAAACTTAGAAATTCTGATACAATGGAAAACAACATGAACAATCAAGGAATACAGAATGAACACCAACCTAGACCCCTACGACCTTATGCAAATCCTACAATAGATGAAATTCACTTATCTATCCAAAATCCTGATGTAGCTGCTATATCATTTGATCTTAAACCTGCTATTATCCAAATGATACAAAACAATCAATTCGGGGGTACATCAAATGAAGATCCAAACATACACCTCGCTAGTTTCTTAGAACTGTGTGCTACTTCTAAATATGACAGAGTCTCAAACGATGTTGTTAGACTTAGAATTTTTCTTTTTTCACTGGGATAAGGCTAAGATGTGGTTAAATTTGTTAGCACAGGATCTATTAGAACTTGGGTAGCACTTTCACAAAAATTTCTATCCAAATATTTCCCTCCATTCAAAACTACTAAACTTAGAAATGACATGACATTGTTCTGTCAGATTGATGGAGCGTCAATATATGAAGCTTGGGAGAGATTTAAAGATCTAAATGAGTAAATCCTAAAAGAGTAGCTAGTATCCATCATTCTGATGCAATATCTATGTTAGCTTCGCAGATTGCTGCAATATCAAAGAAATTAGATCATTATGGGATGAATTATTCTTCAACACCTCCTATGACGGAAGAAAATTCATCTGGGCAATTTGTGGATGTGCAACCTTCATATGA
>NW_018165257.1:42298-44394 GCF_001263595.1 Phalaenopsis equestris | reverse complement strand
GCTGATATTAAACATGGGTCAACAATTGCAAAATCAAGGAAATCAATTAAAAAATCAAGGAACTACTATTAAGAATATTGAAAACTAATTGGGACATATCGCTACTGCGCTTAGTAACCGAACATTAGGAACTTTTCCTGGTACCGTGGAACCAAATCCTAACGATCAAGGAAAAAAACAAATCAAAGCGATACAATTATGAAGTGGAAAAGAATTGGAAACAAGAGTGCAAAAGAGACAGAAATTGAAAAATAAAAGTGGATACCGAAAAAGAAAAGGATCATGAATACCCAGATTTAGAGTATCCATTTACACCAATGAAAATTACTCTAGAAAAACCTCCACCACCGTTTCCTAAGAGATTGAAGCAACACAAACAGAATAAACAATTTTCCAAATTTTTAGAAATTCTTAATAAGTTAATACCTTCGTAGAATGTATGCCCAATTATGTGAAATTTATGAAAGATATTCTGAACAAGAAAAGGAAGATCATGGATAATGAAACTGTTACACTTAACGAAGAGTGTAGTGTAACTATTTAGAAAAAGCTTCCTGAAAAATTAAAAGATCCTAGCAGTTTCACTATACCGTGTGCTACCGGTGAAAAATTTTATGGAAGAGCTTTAAGTGATTTGGGAGCCAACATTAATCTTATGTCTCTATCAATTTTCAAAAGATTAGGGTTAGGAGAAGTCTCACCTACTTCCGTAACTCTTCAGTTAGGAGATCGTTCAGTTACATATCCTAAGAGAGTTATAGAAGATGTATTAGTAAAAGTTGATAAATTTATCTTTCCTGTGGATTTCATTATTTTAGATATGGAGGAAGATAAAGAAATACCTATAATTTTAGGGAGACCATTTTTAGCTACTGGAAAAACTATGATAGAAGTTCAAAAAGGAGAATTAACTATTCAAGAAGTGACTTTTAACATTGTGAAATCTATGAAATACCCTCCTGTTGAAAGAGATAAAGAATGTTTTTGCATGGAAATTAGTGAACATCTGTTTAAAGAACATTTTAAAGAACATTTTGAAGAGAAAGAACAATTTGAAGAGAGTGATGAAATTATTCTAGACGAATTAGAAAATCAAGAATTAAGATTATGTTCAGGAAAGATTTGAGATGTTGGATATTACAAAAAATGCTAATAAAAATATATTTTTGTCAAATATAAAACCACCTAAACTTGAGTTGAAAGTATTGCCTAGCCACTTGAGGTATGTGTTTTTAGGAGACTCATCTACATTACCTGTTATTATATCTTCAGAATTAAATGATTTGCAAGAGCAAAGACTATTAGATACTTTGGAAAGATATAACAAAGCTTTTTGTTGGACCTTAGCTGATATTAAGGGAATCCAAGGGAACCAGTCCTTCAATCTGGATGCACATAATTATATTAGATGAACAATATAAACCAAGAGTTGATCCACAAAGGAGATCAAATCCAGTGATGAAAGAAGTATTTAAGAAGGAACTTTTGAAATGGTTTGACAATAGAATTATATATTCTATTTCAGATAGTGCGTGGGTAAGTCCAATTCATTGTGTTCCTAAGAAAGGAGAAGTGACTGCTGAAATAAAAGAAAATAATGAATTAAAACCTATCAAATAAGTTACTAGGTGGTGTATTTGCATTGATTATAGAAAATTAAACACTGCCACCAAGAAAGATCACTTCCCTTTACCCTTTTTAGATCAAATTGTAGATAGACTTGATGGGCACAAAGATTTTTATTTTTTAGATGATATACCAGTTACCATCAAATTCCTATTGCTCCTGAGGATCAAGAAAATACAACATTTGCTAGTCCTTTTGGAACTTTTGCTTTTCGAAGAATGCCTTTTAGATTATATAATGCACCTGCAACATTCAAGAGATGTATTATGTCCATATTTAGTAAGTTAATTGATGATGGATTGGAAGTATTTATGGATGATTTCTCTGTATATGGAAGATCATTTGACACATGCTTAAATTATTTTAAAAAAATTTTAGAGTTATGCGAAAGAACTAATTTGGTTCTAAATTGGGAGAAATGTCAATTTATGATTGCACGGGGAATTGTGTTAGGGCATAAAATTTTGGAA
>NW_018165257.1:35651-41948 GCF_001263595.1 Phalaenopsis equestris | reverse complement strand
CTAGTAAAACTCTTAATGATGCACAAATTAACTATACTGTTACTGAAAAAGAGTTACTGGCCATTGTGTATGCTTTAGATAAATTTAAATCTTATTTAATTGGAACTAAATGTGTTGTGCACACTGATCACTCTGCTATTAAATATTTGATGCAAAAGAAGGATGTCAAACACAAGGTTGATTTGTGGATACGTTTGATGCAAGAATTTGATCTTGTGGTTATTAATAGAAAGGGAACTGATAATCAAATTGCTGATCATTTGTCAAGATTAGAAAATGAAGAATCATCTGACACTGATAATGAAATTATAGACAGTTTCCATGATGAACAACTTTATAATATTAATGAGTGGAAAATACCATGGTATGTTGATATGGTTAACTATATTGTAAGTGATATCTTGCCACCTATGCTGACACTGCAACAAAAAAAGAAGTTCATTCATGATGAGAAAGCATATTTCTAGGATGAGCCTTGTTTATATAAATAATGCAAAGATCTGATTATGAGGAGAAGTGTACCTTATGAAGAAACTGAGCTAATCATTCAGAAATGTCATGATTCTGAATTTGGAGGACATTTTAAGATTGATAAAACCGCTTATAAAATTTTACAAGCTGGATTTTATTGGCCTACTATCTTTAGAGATGTTTATAGATATAAAAAATCTTGTGATCGATGTCAACGAGTAGGCAATATATATCTAGAAGAAATGAAATGCCTCTAAATTTCATGTTAGAAGTCGAGATGTTTGAGGGTTGGGGATTAGATTTTATGGGACCATTTATTTCTTCATTTGGGAACTTATATATATATTAGTTGCAGGGGACTACGTTTCTAAGTGGAATGAAGCACAAGCTTTACCTCATTGTGATGCAAAAAGTGTTTCAAGATTTTTTATGAAAAATATTTTTACTAGATATGGAATGCTTAGAATGATTATCACCGATGGAGGATCCCATTTTAGGATTAAATACATTCAGAGAATGGCATAAAAGTTTAATATTATTCATAGAATCTCTACTGTCTATCATCCTCAAACCAGTGGGTTAACAGAAGCTTCTAATATAGTGATTAAATAAATACTTCAAAAGACTGTAAACCCTAGTAGAGTATATTGGTCCACTAGACTGGATACCGCATTATGGGCTTACAGGACTGCTTATAAAACTCCTATTGGAATGAATCCTTACAGACTGATATTTGGAAAGACTTGTCATTTACCAGTGGAATTGGAGCATAAAGTATATTGGGCGATTAAAGAATTCAATTATAATTTGAAAGATGTTAGTAAGAAGAGATTGTTACAATTAAATGAATTGCAAGAATTAATAAATGAGCCTTATGATAACGATAGAATTTATAAGGAGAAATTAAAGTTATGGCATGATCAGAAGATTAACCAGAAAAACTTTGAACCAGGACAAGAAGTTTTACTTTACAACACTAGGCTGAAGTTATTTCCTGGGAAATTTAAGTCTCGTTGGTTTGGACCTTTACTGTGACTCAAGTTTATACTTACGGAGTTGTTGAAATTGAAGACTAGAAGACTGGAAATAGATTTAAAGCAAACGGACACAGGTTAAAACCATATTATGAGGGTAAAAGACCAAATTTTAAAGAGGTTTTAATGATTAGTCAACCTAAATGACACCTGAATAGGTCGGGCTGACGATTTTAAACCAATCACTTTATGGGAGGAAACCCATATTTATCTTTACTTTTATCGTAATTATATTAATTTTTGTTTGAAATTACTGTTATTTTGTGGTAGTATTAAGCTCTACTACTCTTATTTACCCTTAAAACATCAAAAAAATTGGATCCATGAAGAAAAATTGGAACTCATTCGGACTAGGGCGAAACTGTAAAAATTTTGCTTTGGGCACCGACAGCACCCTTGATGCCGCCGACGGTGGGTTTTTTCAAAGAGTCAAGATAAAATTATACAGAGGCGCACCGATGGCGCCCTCGACCCCGTCGACGGCGAGACCGGCGAATTGGCGGTTACTTGGGTTCAAATGGCGGTTTTTTGTGAATTTTGTCTTTTTAAACTCAAAAATTTAATTTGTAGTTCATATTTTCCCTCCAAAAGCAATGTGAAACTCCACCAATTTCATTCCTATGTCATCCAATTCCCCTGATAATCCTAGAATGCAAGTTCTCAATCGGCGAAAGTTTATTAGTGCGGAAGCACAACGAATCTTCAACAAGTTACTGATGAAGAAAAGATTGATCAAGGAACTAGGATTTGTAAATCGTGGATTGAATAATCCCATGATGGATATTGAAAAAATGGTAGTGCAAAAAAGATGGGAAGTGCTGTGCTACACTACCGCCACCGTGGTGGTTCCCGTGGGAAAAGAAATTCATGCAAATTCAAATTTACATGGAATCAACCAAAGAGTTGTTTTTGTGCGAGGAAGATGGATTAATTTCACTCATGCGTGGATTAAGAAATTATATATTATAGAGAATGTTCCTATCTGCCACTCTTCCAATATCGTCCCAATGAGAAGAAACCAGATGAATGAAATTTACCAATATTTAACGGACAAAACTGATAACTGAAAAACAAGAGAAAACGAGTATGTTAGTTTTCCTACAACACTCTTAAATTCCGTTTCAAAACATTGGCACTTTTTCTTTTCTGCAAAACTGTTACCGATAATGAAGATCGGTAAAGTTTCTAAAGAAAGTGCCATTTTGAATTACTGCATCCATAGGGGATTGTCGATCGACATTGGATCAATAATTGTGAAGTCGGTTTTGGGCCTGATCGTTCATGGATCAACTTATGGGCTTGGACACAATTTTCTCACTTTGCAGTCAGTTCCAAGTGTCCTATGATACTTGGGAAATGGTACTGCTATCTTGGAAACCCTTAAATCCAACTGAGAGATTCCCAGTTTTTGAAGATGAAAATGACATGGCCATCATAGTAGATCAATCATGTCAAAATTCACTGCCAGTTCAACCCTTAGTCCCTGATAAGTCTTTGATGATCATGCGCCGAATCAAGATATTAGAAAAGGAGGTACAAAATGTCATGAATGCGATTAATAATATCTCTGATTTCTTCGATCAACTAGACTGGAGGATGAAGGAACATTTTGAGCACTCTGGACATTTAGAAGATAACTTAATATGATAGCTTAATACGACTAATGATGAGGATGAATTTAATAGAAGAGGATTCTACCAAAGTATTTTCATTCCGACCCCTCTACAACCTCTTCATTCATGTGCAATCAATGGGTGATCTCAGAGGAGAATTGTGTACCGATCTAGTACTGAATCTAAGGAATAGTAGATTTATATTACTACCTATCTGTCTATCTATGTATTTTGATTTGAACTTTGCATTTGCTTTACTGTATTGAGGTTTAGAAAATACCAAACTTAGGTGTGTTATGTAACATATATAGTACCCCTTGGAATTTATCTATAAATGTGATGTTTTGTGTTGTGAGAGTTTATATGTGCTAAGTACATCATTTAGTCACTTAAGATTATATTTATAATGATTAAAAAGATGTTGTGAAGGCTTGGAATTGATCAAAATTGCAAAAATCCAAAATTTGAACAAAATCAATAGAGCCCACCGACGGTGCCCACGACGCCGCCGACGACGCCCTTGATTCCGCCGACGGCGAGAATTTCCTGAAACTTAGGATTTAAATTCTAATAGAGCACGCAGATGGTGCCATCAACCCTGCCGATGGCATGCTCATGAAAAAAACACCTTTAACCGTGATTTTGACCAGTCAACTGCCACTATTCATCATCCCCTTCCTCCTAAAAATGTCATTTTTGACCTAGGGCTTGAAATATTTTGGATTGGGAGGCAATTCCAAGGCTTTTTGACACCGTATTTAATCATCTCTAGGTAAGAGCTTCACTCCAAGCTAAAAATATTTGATTTCCACCATGAATTTCTTCCACATTGAGGAGATCCGAAGAATTTTAGAATGTTAAGAAAATTTGGGAAGAAATTCATGGATCTTAATGTTGAACTCGTAGAATTACTATTGGAAGCCATGATTAATACATTTAAAGTAATTTTTGGATTTTTTTTTATAATTTGATTAGATTGAAATGGATCTACATAAAAAGAGAAGAGTTGAGTTTGACGAGTCTCGTTTTGTCAATGCAATGGCTGAAACAAAATTTACTTCCATATTTAAAGGAAAGAAGTGTATAGAAGATATAGTTTTTGAAAGTCTGGGAGGAGAAATCGAACGAATTATTGCCGAGAGGAGGTCGGAAAACTTTTGTTAGATCACCAATAAAGCTGATGCAAATGTTTTGAAGGAGTTCTACGTCAATGTGATTTATTCTTATGACGTAATCAATCAAGTGTGTGGATTTCCTGTTGAGTTTACTGTCGCCCACATCAACACTTTTTATGAAGTCTCAGACTCTTATAGTTGCCAATATGAATCCTTTAGTACAATGAAAGGCCCCCTCAATGATGTGATCAACTTTCTCACTGATGGGAAAAGAAGATAAAACAACAAGAATAGGTAAATTATTCTGCTTCCATGTTGAATGCCACCTCTAAGGCGTGGTACTGTTTTATTTCCTCTACTCTGTTACTAACTTATCACCATAGTGAGGTAACTCGAGATAGAGCTATTCTGAATTTATGTATTCATAATAATAGAACTATAAATGTGGGGAGAATAATTCTTAAGAATATAGTGACTACGACGAGGAGTGAGACTAGTGGAGGTCTAGGACATCCTGGACTTATTTATACAATTTGCAAACCTTATGGAGTGGAGATTGGAGATGAGGAATGGGTTTACCCTATGAAACCCATTAGTAATGCTAATTTGAAGACTTATGAATCCCATGAGAAATGAAGAACTGGGAGTACAAGTTAAGAACCTTCTACTAGTAGAGATGTTCTCTCTACAAGTTATGAGCTTCCACCTTCTAGTTCCCCTACCCTCTCTGATTTAATGAATGAGTTGACCTTGAAGCGGAAGAACATAGAATTGATAAATGAAAAGGATTGGAGGTTTAGAATGTCGACACAATTATGATAGTGAGTACCTTCATAGGCATTCCAATTTTGAGGTAGCTTTTTATGAAGCTCAGGCCCGACACTACAGAGGTGAGCCTGAATGTACCTGTGTCATCCCGATCCATCTGTTGATCAAGGTGATGAAGATATAGCTTGGGATTTTGATATTGAATGAAATTGATGTACTTATGTTTGTATTTTTATTTTATGTAATCTTATGTTTGTGTATTTGGACTTTCATTTTTTTTATTTTGTTATACTTGGATGATTTTTAGTTTTTATTATAAAGTTAGTGTTATAGTTAAATGTGCATGTGTACTTTAATAGATGTAGAGTAGTATTTTGTAACATAATGTGATTTTTATTTCGCACATTTAATTATTTAGTATTGTGGTTGTGTAGAAAATGTTGTGCTTGTTTAATGTTTTTGTTTTAAACTTATTTCAAAATTTCATTACCTAGAAATTTCTCTAATGATTTATATGTGTAGAAAGCTCGTAATACTACAGATCGGGTGAAGTAAAAATATGAGAAGGCCTGTAAAAATTTCAGAATGATGAAAATGCCTATAATATTGAGGTATGGTTTATATTTATAGTTTTTCTTTCCACCTATATTATTTCATATTTAAAAATGTAATTTTGGGGGAGGAAAGAATAAAATTAACTATTAAATGTCCTCTATTTCAATATTTTCAAAAATTATTTATATGATTTCATGTAGTAAATTTAATTCAGGTAACTATATTTTTGTGACTATTTAAATATTATGGTAGATTTAAAGAAATATTTTTATAATGAAAATTAATTTTTGTAACTTAAGATATTTAGTATAAGAGAATAAGGTTATAGTTAACTATTTAAAAAGTAAAGAAAACTATATTCATGATTGGGGCTCAATGATGTAACAATTATGAATTATTTATAAGGTGAAGGAATGCTTTGAGTTTAAAATTTAGGAAAAGAAAAGTGAAGTTCAAAATCATTAAAGGCTATCAAGATATACTAATTCTCCCTTGAAAAAGGAAAAAGAAAGGATTGAAAATAATTCTTGAAAAGAAAAGAAAAATATATAGGATTGAAAGCAATCCAAATGAAAAGATAAGAGAAAGAAAAAATTATGGAAGTGAGGAGAAGCTTAAGGATATGCCTAATCAAAAATTGGCTTCACTGGACCTACCTAAAGGGAGAACTTAAATACATTCCTGAACTTATATTTATGGAATAGATCTTTTAATAGTAGAGTTCTCATGAAGTTCCTATCC
>NW_018165257.1:21782-35478 GCF_001263595.1 Phalaenopsis equestris | reverse complement strand
TATTTAAATCAAACTTATCGTATTTCTGAATTAAAACTTTACTGCAGTAGATCATAACTTCTATATAGTATTAAAATAACTTGAGGACAAGTAATAGTTAAGTTTGAGGGATTTTGACCAGAGGAAAAGATGTTGAGATTTTCATGCCTATGATATTGCACTTTTTATGATATTGCACTTTAAAGGTATTTTTGATGTTTTTTTATAGGAATGATGAATTAGGGTCAATGGAGCAAAAAGATATAAAAAGGAGCAAATTTGGAGCGAAAAGGTCCAAAATGTGAAGATTTGAACTAGGCCTCCGACGGTGCCCTCAAAGGTCGCCGATGGCGTGCTCGATGCCACCAACGACTAGTTTTTCCCGAGGCGACAAGATAAAATTCTCTAGAAGTTCGCCGTCGGCACCCTTGAGGCCGCCGACAACGAGCTCGGCGGTTATTCCTACTCAAGTTTTGGATAAGGCCAAATTTTGAAGGGATGCTTGGCAACTATTAGGAAAGCTCATCCACAACTTTAAAAGAATATTTTGGCCAAAAATTAGAGAGGTCCTGTAGGTTAGAGAGGTTCCATTAGTGTATAGAGAATTTACTAGAGTGTCTAAAATGTGAGGAATGCTTTGAGAGATTGTAAGAGTGGTGGGAAAGTGAGAGATTTCATCCTCCTTGCTACTTTGAAGAGGAATTTTGTGTGCTGTAAAGAAAGGAAGAGATTCAGAGGAACTTCAAGGAGTATTCTTGGGGAGAAATTAGAGATAAGTTATTTACTTATTTTAGTTTCTATGACTTTGATTTTATATATTAATTTTGAGTTTTGTTGTGTTTTCCCCATGAGATCTGAGTAGTTTTCTCTGTCTTTCTCTTTGTCTCGAGATTTGTAAAAGGGTGATTTGAATTGGTGAAGCCATGAAAATGTTTAAGAAATTGTGATGATCTTTGCCAATTGATTTGTTAAAATATGTTGACTTTTACAACTAAAGTGAAGATTACATCCAAGATTCAGGGAGGTTAAAGCCCTTGGAAGTTGGGTGCAAATAAATAGGGAAATAACATTATGGGGCGTAGAATTGGAGATTTTAGATTGAAAGACTAAAATCCCCTATTTGGTCCTATCGTTTGGGTGCTGAAGTGTAGATGTTAGCCCTCAGGCAAGGGGAACGTGGGAGCTCCAAAGTGAGAGTACACAGATTCAGTAAACAGGTGTAGGATTGGTCAATGTTCTTTATGCCTGGACCAAAGGGTAAAGAATAGTTATGCTCCTATTTGACACAATAAAATTTGAACAAATTCACTTTATACATTCACTATAATTTCTTCACAAGGAGAAGAATGCTTTCTTATATATTGAATATCACATCTAAACCTTCATTAGTATCATTAGTTATTTAATAGCATTAGTTATTTAATAGTATTTAATAGTTATTAAAATTACATATTTATTTCAATTTCGTATTAGTGACAGATAAGCAAATTGAACTTTGTTGTTGTGATTAAAGTATTGCTTTTCCAAAAATCTTAGTTCACAGTTCTATAATTAGTCCCTGTGGGATCAATATCTAGGACTCCATTAGAGCCCTATATTACTTGAGCGATACGTATGCTTGCATTGATAAGTGTGGCTATACAATTATTGAATATTTATTACGCCATATTTAACTTATACTTTTGAGCATATATAAAGTCGTCAGTCACTAGGCTCGATTCTATTTCTTATTGGCTCGGTTTTAACCCTGTTTGTGGCTTGGTTTGAATCTTAATCTCTTGTTGGAATTTACCTTATAGTTGCATAAATTTTATATGTTCGAAACTGGCAATATGAAAATAAGAATAGGTTCCTTTTTGAGAAGTTGATAGAGCATGTAATGATCATATGTACAGATTTAAAATCTGAACCCAAAGGTAGGAGGTGAGTATTATAGAAATGCTTAAATAGATACCTCTTTCATTCTTCGTAAAATGGGATGTATAAAACCTTGTTGGGTGAGCATATGAAATATTGAGGTGGCCTATTATTTCGAGACGAGGGGTAACAGGCAATGATGCAATGAACCATTTGACAGCTTAATTCATAGCTGAAATATCAAAATCATTATTTAATTAGTGTGATGCCCTTTCACCCCTAATAGTCAATGACTCTAACCCTTTTCAAAGTGCCTAAGAATTGGTATTTCGGAAAAAATAGATACTACGAATCTCTGCACAGATAGCACACTTAGGAAAGAACAAATACTACAATTTGATGGGTTCAGATACTAAATGCCACATACACATACACTACACTTCAATGAGTTCAGATACTACATGTCTCATACACATACACTACACTTCGATGAGTTAAGATAATACACTCACATACACATACACTACACTTTACTGAGTCCAGATACTACATTACACGTATAGGTGCACCACACTTTGAAGAATTCATATGCTACTTTGTTCACATATTAACTAAATGATAAGGTTTAAGAATGTCTGATTATAGGGGTGATTCGTTGGTGGCCTCTAGTTGATGGTGAGAGGTTGACCTCAATATATCAGTTGCCTGTGGGATCGAGATAAATAGAAAAGGGGTCTAGTCTGAGCATATCCCCAAATTAAGATTTAATATCCCATCTTGAGACTTTCATATGCTCATCATTTAACTTTTCTTTTATAATTTGCAAATTTTTACCTAATCCATTTATATCATACAATTGCAATTCATTTTGAAGTTTTAGCAGAATTTGATCAGGTATGCTTTTATTTATTTAATTTCCATACTTTATTTTCTACATATTTCTTTTTATTTTTGCACTGTATTGTACTTTGGTACATGTCTCATGCATTTTCTTACCACATCTTATAGCATGGTCTCTTTGTCTGCTCTTTGTTGTATTATATACATTTACTAGTATTCATTCTTTAGTTACTACCTTTTTTAGTATGTTTGTGCAATCCCCTAGGAAAGGCCGTTCGAGTCATGGTATTGTTTTATCTTTTATTCTCTATTCTCTCTCTTCTCTTCTCGGAATGAGACGACGACGTGGTCGATTGACGATTCATCTCTGGATAACGGTCGAGACAACTACCAAAGATGGAAGGATGAGCTTATGCCTCGATAAATTTAAATAACATACCTATAAGATGTTGATGTTGTTTGTTTGGCATGACGTAAATCCTCACATTATCTTTTAAGACTTTCTACAATTTTATATCGTACGATATAAGTCCTAAACTTTTTAGGATTCCGAGGTCGTCGTTTAGTGCGACATAAATCCTCACATTTTCTCAGACTATTTGCATATGATGTGTAGATATAAGTCCCGAAAATCTTAATAATTTTCAGGACAGAAACATCAAATAATTTCTCTTTCAAAAACGTAAAGCCAAACCGTAGATTAGTTTGAGATGTTACTGAATCTCCTTCAGTATCTTCGACATCTCCTACTTTTCACTTCTTTGGATTCTAGAAATAATTGTTTCTATTTGAACCTATCTCATTTAACTTTCCCTATGAACAATCGTGGAAACTTGAATGTTCAATTCTTGAAGACAAAACCTCTTATCATTATCGAGAGTTTTCTTAAATAACTTCGGTTGTATAAGATGTAATTAACTATAGGAGCTTGCTCCTATAGGAAATTTAAGAACCTAGATTATTCTAAATCCTATATAATCTGTGTATTAGATAGGGGAATTTGTCGGCTATAAATTTCGCAGATAAAAAAAGAGTCATAAACTTTTAAATTTAGATAGTTAAGCCTACAAATAAGTGATATGTCCATCCTTCAAGATGATATCATTTATGATATTGTGCTCAACTATTTAAACTATTAGATATATGAGATCTGTTTGGTCTCATCGTTTTCCAAAAATAAAAAGATACCATTTCCACAAAATTATATATATATATATATATATTTTAAAATCTTATTTTTGAAAGAAAAATAGCCGACAATTTTTGGCGACTTCGCTGAGGATTCGTTCCTCTTTCCATTCTAATAAAAAAGTTTTGTTTTCAAACATCGGTAGTGTGCCGATATCCTTAGTGGGTCAAACGATCATTCTTCTGGTGACGTACTTCACTCATTTCTTCTTTGAGTAAGTACTGTCAACTTCCTTTGATTCTGGAGCCACTGTTTAATCACTCATAAACAGAAATTTTCCAGAATATTTAAATTTTAAACGGAATGGATTTCCAGTAGGTGTGAGAGGTTAGGAGACGATTCGTAGGAGTGATTTTTATTCGAGAGAGCTTTCTCTTTAAATCACGAACACATGTCCAACACATCTTACACTTTCCTTTATTTATGACATTTTGATTTGATTATTTAAAACCTATAAATAAAGCTTAAGATGTATATATATATGTAAAGAAACTTGTTTGGATAAGTCTCGAAAGAGACACCAAGTTAAATGATTTTGGTTTGATTCAAGATAGTCGTCCTAAATTGTTGCAACAATGGCTGTAAACATCGTGAGTCTAATTTCTAGAAAATTTGAAATTACAGAAAATGACTACACCAAAGTTGATCTTCTCCTTTGACACCAGAATGGACTTGGCTGTAAATAAGAACGAGCTACCTGACAGAGCCATCATTCACTTTGGACAAGGATTTAACAATACTGACATTAAGTTTAGAGACATTATTGTCGTTGTACTAAGAAATAAAATTCCTGAAATGGTGGGTCCGATAGTAGAATTCAACCTGAAGTCAACGCATGAGTTCCCTCCTTTGAAATGGGTGTTAGCTGAGAAGAACATTGCTACTATTACAAAGATTACTAAAATTGTGAAGGATACACTGGAAACAACTATTACTACCCCCACCACTCCAGTCACTGCACCTGTCAGTTACTCCGCTTGACTTAAAGGGAAGGAGATTCAGGTAGATGATGAGCCAATCGTTGTGGAGGGTTTGACGTTCTTGACGACACCTTCTGTGTTTGAAATAGGGTCTAGTTCGAGGTCTGCACCTCTGACTAGGACTCAGAGAAGGAACAAGAACCGGAGAATAGCTAAGATCAAGAAAGTTAAAGCCACCGAGGTTGTTGCCTCAATTTCCTTGGATGAAGATGAAGAAATTGGATTACCTAAGACCTCCCCTCTCTTAAGAGGGAGCAGGTTTCATCCATGTCTGCTGCTCTTGATGAAGAAGATCTCCAGAAGATCGGTGTTGCACCATCTTAATTCTATCACCATAATAAATAAGTAAAGACCAAAGAATTCGTACCATTAACGCGAGTTTGTATGGTCTTTGAGAAGCTGACAAAGAAAGAAAGATGTTCTGTTGATGAAATCGTCAATAGGATGCAGGATGGGATGCACTGTGTAACACCAAATGAGGAGACTGAGACTAAAGAATGATAGATTCGTTTCGCAACCTGCAAAGAAATTTGAGAGAAGGCGAGAAGGTTTGCTTCTGCAAACCTCTCGAAAAGTCCGTTCAGATGATTGTCATTTAAGTTCCGCCTCAGCCACTCCACGACCACCCAGGATTCCTGCCAGACAACGTTTGGGAGCCCATGTTCCACCCATTTCTGTCGCCGTCACTCCTACCGCCATTCTTTCACTGAGTTTTAGGGGGCGAAAACCCATTAAATATCGTCTTGGGCCAAGAATAAGTGTACCCAGGGTACAGGATAAGCCCTTACCATGGTTAGAAAGATCAAGGAACAACAAAAGATTACCTGGTAAAGTGTTTGGTTCTAACACTAGGGGGCCCACCGATTCTAACCTTATGGATGTCACCAACAAGTCACTCAACCCCAAGATACTTGTATCTGAGAAAATGGTGTGGCGACCTAAGGTCTTTGAACCAACACATATGGAAGAGCCCGTGATGGAAAATTCTGGAGAAAATTCCACATGTGATGTGTTGCCCACTGCAATCGCCATTAAAAATGTTGCTTGTCAGTTGTCACAGACTGGTACTAAGGTGTCTAAAAAAGACCCAATTGAAATAAAGTTGAAAAAGCTCAGAAAAGACATTAAGTAGTTTTTTAAAGAAAGGGAAGATGAATTGGTTGATGAGGAGGATTTAACTGATTATGTTGATGAAGATTTCTCCAAGATAAATGTGGTGGAAACCCTAGCATCTTCATGTTTACGAGAGGCACTAGGAGAGGAGATTGCTGTGGAAATATTGCAAAAGATTATTCAGCAAAAAGATGAGCAGATGGAGTACATGAAAGCAAAAATGGAAGAAATGATGGCTGCCTATTATGACTTTACAAAGCCAGCCACAATCTCCAAAGATAGCGCCTATTGAGGTAAACCAACCTGAAGTGGTACAGATCAACAATAACAAAAAAGAATCCACTTTTGTTAATAAAGAAGAACAAGGTAAGAAAGATCATGTACAAAATTTGATACCAGAGAAGGACATTAAAAGTATCATAGAACAGCAGGTGAAAGAAACCTTGATACAATCTAGTGGTGGTGCATCAATTCTAAGGGGTAGACCATATCTTGAAGAATTTAATGTCGTGCAACATCCCAAGGGTTTTGTACCACCTCTGTTTAAAACTTTTGATGGAACCAAAAACCCTCGAAAGCATGTGGCACATTTTTGTGCCAGTTGTTGCAATACTGGGGGAAATGATGCTCTACTCTTCTGACAGTTTGTCAGTAGCCTATCGGGGGTGGCCTTTGCTTGGGCATTTGATTGGTATGCATAATTACCAAATGCTTTTTTTAAAATTTTTGCAAAATTAGAAGATCTCTTCATTAAACAATTTGCTGGGGCTCGACACCATATCACTATTGGTGATTTAGTGATCGAGAAACAAAGAACAAATGAAACTTTAGAGGATTACATTCTGCGTTGATGGAATCTAAGCATGAAATGCGAACCGCAACTTTGAGAACAACATGCGATTGAAATCCTGTTAAAGAGTATTCATTGACCAATTGCTTTCCTCCTCAAGGGGTTGACTATTAAAACTTTTGAAAAATTACTCAGCAAGGTTGAGAGTCTTCAAAAGGAAGCTAAACTACTTGGTTTCATTGAGAAATTTGAAAAACAGAGACCCGCAAAAGTCTTTGAGAAAAAGTTTGAGACTATTGCGACAATTGATAAGGGTAAGCAGCCATTGGAGATAAAAGTTGAAGAACCACAACCAAGCCATCAGCCTCAGCAATACCGCACACAATCATCCCAACAGAGGACTTATCTGACAAATAATAGATCAATTCCAACCCTGACAGAGCGTTTGAACAGAGTATATCCTCTTAAAGATGAAGCTGTTGGTAAAATGTTATGCAATCTGATCAAGAAACCAAAATTCAACTTGCCAGAACCAAAGAAGCCCGATGAGGTTGATAAGAAGGATCAGCCATTATACTGCCCATATCATAGACTGATTTGACATACTCTGGAGAATTGCTTTTCTTTCAAGAATTGGTTGCAATATAATCTCAGGCATGGGAACATAATGATCCCAAAAGAGTATACAAAAGAACCTAGACAAGGTTCAATAAATATAGTTTCAGTTGATCCCACTGTTTTGATTGATCCTTACATAGTCGATGGGTGGAATACAGTTTGGACAAAGTCTTTAAAAAAAATATTGAATCAAATTCAGAATACTTTAGTACAAGCCACAATTCAAGATTGAGAACCTCTTAAGACATTATTGTCGATTACGGTAGAAGATTCAAAGAAGACTGAGAAACCCATCGAAAAGCCAAAATGTGAAATGAAACTCAATCATTTGAGATTAGTTACTACAGATTTGGGAGAGAAATCTCTCAAATCCAAATCTCTCAAATCACTGACTTTGTGAGATATCTTCATTGCTCCATCAAAGGCACGTAATACTATGGAATTTGACTTTGGCTACGTTCTAACTGTTTTTGTTGATGATATAATTGGGGATGCCTCACCTAATCCCGATACTAATCTCAATCTTTTTGATGATTCTCAAATCGTACAAAGTTCTGACACATGTGACCGTGAACCAGAAGAAAACATTGATGATAATATTTATGATTTAGAAGAGGATGCGCCCATATTTGAATTTCATGGATCACCGATTGCGATAGAGTTGGAGTCTTCAGATTTAAAAGGAAACCTAGAAGAATCAGTTACTTCAGCTCATGTAGAGGCAGTTCCATAATCAAGTCATGATTCATAAGAAGTGATAGAAAAAAATTTGAGAAGAGGAAAAATATTACCTCCGAGAATGGGTCCAAAGGATGCAATGAAACAAACAATTATTCAAGATAATCTATTCCCACCGATCGATGAAACACCTGTCCAAAATGGAGATGAGGAAACAAGCATTAAAGTGGACTATAATGTACTAGCCCATCTCAGGAAATTACTTGCTATGTTGAGTATATACGATGCCTTAATCCTATCAAAGGAAATGATAGAGGTATTTATAAAAGCTTTGCAAGATCCAAAAATCTATTTCGCTCAACTTGCTAGTACTTCCTTGGATGAGGTTTGTTCATTAAGAGAACAAGCAAAAATAACATTCACAAATGATGATTTACTACTTGGGACCGCTGATCATAATTATCCGTTGTATATTTCTGTTAACATCGGCAACTTCATGCTCTCTAGAGTATTAATGGATCCAGGGGCATCCATTAATATAATGAGTTTACAGACTTTGGCATTTTTGGACATAGACGCAAAACAATTAACTGCTGATAAGATGATGTTAAGAGGCTTTAACCAGAAAGGGGAAAGTGCTCTTGGATCAATTACATTACTGATGAGTATTGGAGAATTAGTAACAACTACAAAATTTCACATCATCGATGCAGAGACTTCTTTCAATGCTCTACTTGGACGGTCATGGATTCACGAGCATAATATGGTTTTGTCATCCTTACATCAATGCATCAAATATTTAAGAATATTGTATAAAGGAAGAACTACAGCCATTTTCGATTCATGAAATAGGCATTCAAGTAGATGTCAATTACTATACTCCTTTGAAAAAGAATGCTATGCTTTAAGACAATATTACAAGAAACATAAAGGGTCCAGAAGATATACAAAGATAAGGTCATCTGATACTGATTCAACAATCTTTTATTACCACTTTACAATAAGAGGGTGAGAATTCCTCTAGAACTCGTATCTGAGGTCGAGGTCGGGGACAAGGTCGCTGAAGTCCCGGAAGGAATGACAAAATTATTGAACAAAAGAGTCCAATCATCAACATTGGTTTGTAAGACAGTTTTGGAAATGAAAAAATAAGGAAAAGCGTAATGACGATTAATTAGAAGAAACCTCTTTTCAAAATTGACTTAGAAGACGAAGAAAAACGTGATTATGGTTCAATGTACGATCGCATTAATCTCTATGTACAAGCTATGGCCCTCACCCCAATTTTTACTCATAAAATTGAGGGTCAGATGGTCAAAGAGGTACATAGTGCAGGTATGAGTGCAGGTATGAAAGAAATTAAGTTTCATCGTGGTTCTACACCCTCTAGTTCCGAAATCAATGTAAAACTAGAAGATGAGCTTTCTTCCGAATTGATTGAATTACCTTTATTAATGGAATTACCTGTTGATTGGTATTCGTCTTGTGTTCAAAATCTTGCTCAGCGCGGTCTGATACCTAAGCAATGGTTGAAAAATCAATCACAATACATTGAGAAACTTTGGAATAATGATAATCAAGCCCTTAATTATAAGCAAGGTCTTGGATTCGGCACAGTAGGGCCTATTGATGATACTAAATTTTGCTTAGTTGTTACTAATGGACATGAAAAAGATTGTTTGGAAGTTCTGAACAATAATGAATAGTCTACAATTGACGATGCCCAACCTAAATTTGAAGAAGAGATTAAATCAACGGTAGATGAGTTACAAGAAATTAACCTAGGTACTGAAAAGGAACCAAGGCCAATTTTTATTAGCTCTCTACTTGGTGAAGAAGAATCTATGAATATGATTAAGCTGTTGACAGAGTTCAAAGATTATTTCTCTTGGAGTTATGAGGAAATGCTCGGATTGGCGCCAGAAGTTGCAGTACATAAACTTGGCCTAGGTCCTACAGCTATTCTAGTTAAGCAAGCTTCAAGAAGAATGCATATTGATATTGAACAACAAGTTATAAATGAAATCAAGAAGTTAATAGACGCTAAACACATACAGGATGAACAATATCCTACGTGGTTGGCTAGTATAGTGCCAGTTAAGAAGAAAAATGGACAAATTTGTATCTGTGTGGGCTTTAGAGAATAAAGCATTCCCAAAAGATGAGTTTCCTCTTACAATCCCAGAATTGATGGTGGATATTGCATTGTCTCATGAAATTTTTTCTTTCATCGATGGATCATCTAGGTATAATCAAATAAAAATGGCTCCAGAAGATAGAAGATTTACAGCTTTTTGAACGCTAATTGAAGTTTATTGTTATACTGTAATGCCTTTCAGATTGAAGAATGTTGGTGCAACATATCAACAAGCGATGAAAAGGATCTTTAATGACCTCATTCATAATCAGGTGGAATGTTATTTAGATGATTTGGTCATAAAAAACAATCAGAAAGAAGATCATTTGTATGATTTGAGAATTATCTTTGAACTATTACGACAATTTAACCTTAAAATGAATCCCCTAAAGTGCACATTCAGTGTGACTTCTGGGAAATTTTTAGGGTTTGTTGTTCGTTGCCGTGGGATTGAGATTGACTCGGTTAAGATTAAAGCCATCTTGGAAATGCCACCCCCTAAAAATTTAAAATAATTATGATCTTTTCGAGGGAGGCTGGAAAATTTAAGATGCTTTATCTCTAACTTGTCAAGTAGGTGTCAACCTTTTTCCGTTTTGACTAAAAAGGATGCAAAGTTTATTTGGGTTGATAAATGTCAACGCGCTTTCAAGAGCAATAAGCAATATCTGACGACACTTCCTGTCTTGGCAGCGCCCATTTCGGGCAGACCTTTGATACTTTATACCGCAACTTTGTATGACACCCTCGGAGCTCTCTTAGCCCAAGTCAACGATGAAGGAAAAGATAATTCTCTTTATTACTTAAGCCGTCGTTTAATTCCAGCCGAAATGAAGAATCCTCCGATCTAGAAACATTGTTTGGCTTTAATCTTCGCAGTTCGAAAACTCTGCCATTACATGCTTTCTTATAATGTCAACCTTATCTCGAATTTTAATCCATTGCAATATTTAATGACCCGACCAACGCTTTCTGGTAGGTTAACAAGATGGGCCATGGTATTATTGCAATTTGAAATAACTTTTGTTCTACTCCGAGCTGTGAAAGGACAGATTCTTGCAGATTTCCTTGCGGCACACCCATTATCGGCTAGTTCCCCTCTTAATGATGATTTGTCAGATGAACAGATAATGGATGTGAAAAATTCCAAGTCTCCTATATTTTGATGTGGCTTCTTCAACACGAAAAGATAAGGAATTAC
The DNA here is from genome assembly GCF_001263595.1 of Phalaenopsis equestris. Classification (NCBI taxonomy): domain Eukaryota; kingdom Viridiplantae; phylum Streptophyta; class Magnoliopsida; order Asparagales; family Orchidaceae; genus Phalaenopsis; species Phalaenopsis equestris. Next base: position 24,096 of record NW_018165257.1, on the reverse strand, counting down.
AAGCAATAATACCTGGTAAAGCAGAAATTGGATTAATCTTTATTACACCAAAAAAGGGGATGTTAAAGTATTCCTATCATTTGACAGAACCATGCATGAATAACGAGGCAGAGTACGAAGCATTGATAATTGGGTTACAAATAACAATATCAATAGGTATAACTGACATTAATATTTGCGGAGATTCACAGTTGATCATTCAACAGGTTGTTGGGCAATACAGAATTCTGAAACCTAAATTGCAACAATATCATCGTTATACAATGAATTTATTAGAACAGATTCTAGACATGAGAATATGCAGAATCCCAAGGGGACAAAACAGTCTCGTCGATGCTTTGGCTAAACTGGCCAAGGAATTTGTGTGTCCGCAAGAAGATTCAATTAAGATCACTGTTCAAGGACTTTAGGTTTTGTCCCAGATTGATGTAGATACTTTGGACAAATTGGGTAAAGAGGAAATAGTAATGACAACTATCGAAATTGTAGAAGACTGGTGTAAACCTTTCATAGAATATTTACAATAAAGAAAGCTGCCAAATGATCAGTTAGTAGCATATCGAATTAAAAAGAGAGCCCTATTGTATGTTTTAATTTATAATTTTATTTACCGAAGGTCTTTCGACCAAATGTGGTTGAGATGCTTGAATGTCACAGAAGCTCAAGAAATCGTCAAAGAGGTACACTTAGGACTTTGTGGTGCTCATCAGTCAGGTCCGAAGAGGAAAATGAAAATTAAAAGACTAGGGTATTACAGGCCCGTGATGATGACCGACTGTATGAAAATCGCGAAAATTTGTCACCAAAGCCAAGTACATGGAGTGGTCTTACATCACCCCACAAATGTGTTACACCCGACAGTTGCATCAAGGCCATTTGAATGTTGGGGCACAGATGTGGTGGGTCCCATAGACCCTCCATCTTCAAAGGGACATCAATTCATTCTAGCTACTACTGATTACTTCTCAAAGTGGGCAGAGGCGATACCGTCAAGAGAAGTAAAAGCACAACACGTCTTATAGTTCTTCAAGAACGAAATCGTCTATGATTTTGTAATACCACGCAGAATTATCTCAGACAACGGGACTGCATTCAAAAGCACGAAGATCAATAATTTTGTCACAAGACACGAAATTTATTGGCATTATTCTACAATTTATTATCTGAGAGCTAATGGATTGGCCGAGGCATTTAATAAAACTCTCATCCAAATTCTAAAAAAGTCCTTCGATGGAAATAAAAGGAATTGGCACGAGCAGTTATTTGAAGCCTTATGGGCCTATAGAACTACGTTCAGAACTCCAACCCAGTCTACACCTTACACTCTTGTGTATGGGTCCAAAGTTATGATTCCCTTAGAAGTTCAACATCCTTCTCTTAGAGTTGTCATTGCCAAAAAAATCACTACTAAAGAAATTTCCAAATTACGACTGGAAGAATTAGAAAGTTTGGAAGGAAAACGATTGGTAGCACAACAAAATTTGGAATTATATCAAGCCAAGATGATTCAAGCACATGAAAAATTGGTCCACCCCAGGACTTTTAAAGTTGGTGATTTGGTTCTTGTCCTTAGAAGACCTATTCTTGCACATCGCAAGATAGGAGGTAAATTTGAACCAACATGGGAAGGACCGTTCGTGGTTGAAAGGGTTTACTCTGAAGGAGCCTACCAATTGATAAATTGTCAACGAGAACAACCTATGCAATATATTCTATATATATAACTTGATATATGACTCTTTTTTATTGTTTTGTTTCTTTCTCCTTTCTCTTTTCATGTTATTTCGATCTTTTAAAAAAAATATATAAATTTAATACGCGTATACACGTATGTATATATATATATATACATAAATATAAATTAAGATATGTACATAAGAAATACATTTTGTAATATACATGTATATAAATATATATATGTATCTATATAAATACATATAAATACATATTCTAAAAAGACCTTCGATGAAAACAAAAGGAATTGGCACGAGCAGTTATTAGAAGCCTTATGGGCCTATAGAATTACGTTCAGAACTCCAACCCAGTCTACACCTTACGCTCTTGTGTATGGGTCCAAAGTTATGATTCCTTTAGAAGTTCAACTTCCATCTCTTAGAGTTGTCATTGCCAAAAAAATCACTACTGAAGAAAATTCCAAATTACGACTGGAAGAATTAGAAAGTATGGAAGGAAAACGATTGGTAGCACAACAAAATTTGGAATTATATCAAGCCAAGATGATTCAAGCACATGAAAAATTGGTCCACCCCAGGACTTTTAAAGTTGGTGATTTGGTTCTTGTCCTTAAAAGACC
>NW_018165257.1:16087-20528 GCF_001263595.1 Phalaenopsis equestris | reverse complement strand
ATTTATATATATATATATGTATTTATATAAATACATATAAATACATATTCTAAAAAGACCTTCGATGAAAACAAAAGGAATTGGCACGAGCAGTTATTAGAAGCCTTATGGGCCTATAGAACTACGTTCAGAACTCCAACCCAGTCTACACCTTATGCTCTTGTGTATGGGTCCAAAGTTATGATTCCTTTAGAAGTTCAACTTCCTTCTCTTAGAGTTTCCATTGCCAAAAAAATCACTAATGAAGAAAATTCCAAATTATGACTGGTAGAATTAGAAAGTTTGGAAGGAAAACGATTGGTAGCACAACAAAATTTGGAATTATATCAAGCCAAGATGATTCAAGCACATGAAAAATTGGTCCACCCCAGGACTTTTAAAGTTGGTGATTTGGTTCTTGTCCTTAAATATAATTCATATAAAAATAGAAATAAATAATAGGGAGAAATAAACATTAACTAAATATTTAATTTTCACTCTTCTCAATTTGTCCCTATGCAAGCAATGAAGAAATGGTATATAAGAATATATATATCTATATATATATATATATATAAATACATATAAATACATATTCTAAAAAGGCCTTCGATGAAAACAAAAGGAATTGGCACGAGCAGTTATTAGAAGCCTTATGGGCCTATAGAACTACGTTCAGAACTCCAACCCAGTCTACACCTTACGCTCTTGTGTATGGGTCCAAAGTTATGATTCCTTTAGAAGTTCAACTTCCTTCTCTTAGAGTTGAAAGTTTGGAAGGAAAACGATTGGTAGCACAACAAAATTTGAAATTGTATCAAGGCAAGATGATTCAAGCACATGACAAATTGGTTCGCCCCAGGACTTTCAGAGTTGGTGATTTGGTTCTTGTCCTTAGAGGACCTATTCTTGCACATCGCAAGATAGGAGGTAAATTTGAACCAACATGGGAAGGACCGTTCGTGGTTGAAAGGGTTTACTCTGGAGGAGCCTACCAATTGATAAATTGCCAAGGAGAACGACCTATGCAATATATTCTATATATATAACTTGAAATATGACTCTTTTTTATTGTTTTGTTTCTTTCTCCTTTCTCCTTTCATGTTAGTTCGATCTTTAAAAATATATATATATAAATTTAATCTGTGTATACACGTATGTATATATATATATATATACATAAATGTAAATTAAGATATGTACATAAGAAATAGAGTTTGTAATATACATGTATATAAATATATATATGTTTATATAAATAATTAAAATATAAGAAATTTTCATATTCTTCTTGTCTAAAAGCCCGGTCTGACATACTGATTGTTTTCCTATTTTAATGCAGAAGAATGTCAGGAATACTGATCTTCACATTCAAGAATGGCATTGGTTTTGCCCTTGATAAGACAAAATTTGAAGGAGCAGTGGTTGAATTTGTATTCAACCTTGATCAAATTGAGCTAGATTACGAAAGCACGGTTTTAATTGTGGTGAGCAAAGATGAGTTTTTTAAGAAAAAACCTGTGCTGAAATTCAAAAAATAAGAATCAATTTGTTGCTGAGAAGAAAAGGAAATTAGAAAGAATTGATGACGCTAAATAAAGCAATGCTGCAATTAATCGGATGAAGTCAATGATAATGACCTCTAAGGGAGAGCTTGTTGGTGCTACTCCTACCGACGATCAGCCGGAAAGTGATCAGCCAAAATGTAAGGCAACACTTACTTGTACATAGAAGAGGAATTAAAATCACAGATGCTAGAACAATTAAAAGAACAAGGGGAGGATAAAGATACTATTGCTCAGATGGTAATCAAATTAAAAGAGAAAACCCCGGATCAGCTAGTTGAAATGCCACCTCAACCCATGAAAACTGGAGGAGGGGTGACTTTCAAGGAAAGAGAGATTAAGGAAAGAATCATGGAAGTTGAACCTTATGTTCCCAAGTTCGTGAGCTGGTCACGTCATTTACAGATCATTCCAGAGCACGAATTGGAGAAACATGAAAAGGTTAGAAAACAAAATTTTGAGCATTTTCAAAGGTGTCAGGGCAAGTATGTTAATATACTTGAAGGGTTGGAACTGCACACCAACGGGTTCACCAGCAGTGAACAAGACGACATTGTAGAACGTGTTCTCTTGGAGCAAGAAATAGGACGTGTTGGTCAGCTAAGAAGAAGGACATATTCTGAGACGAGAAATGGAAATGAGGTAAAGGAAGAGTTACAATCGAATACAGTTGTTGCTACAATTTTACTGAAGATAAAGAAGGAAATCCTCCCAAAATAATTCGTCACGATGAGGTCGACCAGTTACCAACATTCATCAAGAGGATAATCAAACGATTGGTGACCTGGCATATACTTCCAACAGATTGTATCCCAAACAAATGTATAGTTAATATCTATGAAGCTGGTGACTGTATCCCTCCACACATCAATCATCATGATTTTGCAAGGCCATTTTGCACGGTATCATTTATAAATAAATGCAACATCATGTTTGGAACAAAAATTTAGATTATTGGTGACGGAGAATTTCAGGGTTCCATAGAGATTCCTTTGCCTGCGTGCTCTGCGTTGATATTGAATGGAAACGACGCTGATGTGGCCAAACACTGCATCCCTGGAGTGCCATATCCAAGAATTTCAATAACCCTCAAACGGATTAATGAGAATAAGATACCATTCCGGTTCAGACTCGATCCTCAGAATGAGAACTTGCGGCCTTTTGAGTTGTAAGTTGTTTAAAGACAAAACACCTCAATTTATATATAGGAGAGATCATTTCTTTTTTTCTGATGATATGTTAGAAGGTGAGGCTAGTCTTTGTACAGATTACTATTTCAACACAACTGTTGATGAAAAAATACAACTAGATGTTACACAAGACTGGATTCAATCATGCGTCTTCAATATTGGTGAATGAGGAAGTATTTTGATATACAAACTACATAATAATGATTCCAGAAGATGTTTGATTACATAAAATCAAACAACATTGTATTCAATATCAGATGATATTCATGATATGACAGTTTGAAGACGATATATTTAAACTTCTTTTCGCAGTTATGAATGCAGAGTTGGGCAATTGATTGAGAAAATAAACAAATTTGATTTGCCCTAATTCTGAGAATGGCTAGCGAGCAAAGAACGATATATATAAATAAATTTATATATATATATATATATATATAATTATGATCATGAAAATTCAAAAGAAAATTTTGTTTGACTATTCCCTCACGTCATAAATTGATCATTTTTGTATCCCCTTGGGTTTCATTTCTCCTCTCATAATTTTGCAAAACTTCGCATCTTACGACATTCTTCCTACACACTCTCATTTCGGGGTCAGTACCTAAATTCTGATTCCCTTTCTCCGAGGTCGGTAGCTAAATTCTGATTCTCTTCTTGAGGTTAATACCAAAATTTTAACTCTCATTTCAGGGTCAGTACCTAAATCCTGATTCCCTTTCTTCGAGGTCGGTACCTAAATTCTGATTCTCTTTTCAAGGTTGATACCCAAATTTCAACTCTCATTTTGGGTTTAATACCTAAATTATGATTCCCTTTGATCAACCCTTGAGTTGGATATGAGTCCCCGTCCTTTCCTTCTTAATCTGATCTTTTTGGTACCCCTTGGGTTGGATGTGAGTCCAGTGCTTTCCTCTCCATTGTAGTAGACATATTTTCTTTGTCACCACTTCGGTTGGATGTGAGTCCCATTGTTTTCCTTCCTAGCGTGACATATATTCTCTTTTCGTCTCTCAGCTCGGATGTAACTTCTCCAGCGGTATTCCGAGTTGATATAGTCCCTTTTTTTATTTCACTTATTTTCTCCACATTCCTCAGGATTAGGGTCATATTTTTTATTCCTTTCTCCATGCATTCTTTTAAATCATAGCCGAATTCTGAGTATTTATTCTGCACATACTTTGAAAATCGACATTTCAAATCATTCAAAAATTCAAATCCCACAATAGTTTGAAATTCATTTACTCATCTCTAGTGAAAATCGTACTCCACCTCACTTCGAACTTGACATTTGATTTGTCTTAAGTTTGTCCTAAGTACGGTTACTTGGACATTGTTGAGGAATCGGGTTGACCATTTCGGTCAACGCCAATAGGCTGTCGTGCTTGTATAACACACCACACCTATTTGGGGTCCATTTGTTGACCTCATTTTTGAGGTATTCTTTTCCCTTCTCTAGATACCCTAGGATCTAGCCTTAAGATCTCCCTATTTTGACTCTCTTAGAAGACTAGATTGGGACCCACACGCCTTAGAAATTTAAGCCATTTCTTCACTCTTTGTAGTTTCATATGAACGACTTTAGATCCTCAATATTCAATGGAGTCGATCAAGAAGCCGACATACTGAATCTCAAATTGGACTCCTATAGAAATTTGAAAGACATAGGTGGACACCGTGGCGCGTGCGATGTTTGACTTGCCACTA
>NW_018165257.1:6450-16018 GCF_001263595.1 Phalaenopsis equestris | reverse complement strand
TGATCACGTCAAAATAATTTCATTTATCATGCCACGCGCGAATCAAAGTTAATTTGACGCGATTGACAATGATGATGATGAATGTGTTCTTATGACTACGGAAGACAGAACGGATCACCTCGTCACGTCCAGAACGTCAATTTTAGTTAGGGAGGACACCAATTTTGTCGGGGCTCCGAGTGCGAGTAGATCACGCAAAATTTAATATTTTCTTAATATTTTCTTTAATAAAAATAAAAAATATTTGATAAAGTTTCTTTTAAAATAAAATATATTCTTTTAAAATCTAATCCTAAACTCATCCTCACGTGTGCTCCCTTCCTCTTCTTGGGATTGAATTTTGCCCTATTTCTTTTGCTTCTCTCGGCTGAGTAACGAAGGCCCTATTACAGGGAAAGCAGTTGCTATTTTGCTTCCTCTGCTGTCTTCTTTGAATGTACATTGGGATAATATATTTTGTCTTTTGAGATCCTTTTGGGACTGTAATCTTGTTTTCTCGATGCCTTATTCAAGAATATTTCTTTAGACGTTTCTTTTTGCCTCATTTTTTTTGAAGCTGCTCGATTATCTCTTGTTTGAAGGAGATTTTGGACTTATTTGGTAAAGTGGGCTTCTGTTTTTTGAGCTTCACGGTTTCTTTGAATTTGAAATAGATGTACATGGAATTCTTTTGATATTTGGGGGTTATTATTGTGCTTCCCTATTTTCCCCATTTGAATAAAGATGTTGGAGATCTATTTCATAGCTTTGATCAATTGTTTGAGGGGTTCAATTTTGTTCTTCTTGCTGTCCCCATAAGAATATATGTATGAAGATTTTTTTGGTTTGGAATATTAGCTTGAAGCTGTGGTTTTCATTCTCCTGGCTGCCTCTATTTGAATACATAAAATAGAGCTATTCTTTTTATTTTGAACAATATTTTGGGGCTCGGTTTTGTTTCTCTTTCGTTCGAATATACTTTGGAGGACCTTAGATGCTTTGGGCAGCTGTTATAATGTCTCAATTTTTCTCTCCTTGTTATCCCTATTTAAATGCATACAATGGAGATTATATTTTTGAATTTGAACATCTATTTAGAATTGGCTTCTAGGTTCCCCTGCTCTAATGAATTTTTTGGAACTTATTTTGGCTTGGAATAGCAATTTGGGAATTACAGCTTTGCTTCCTTTGTTGTCTTACTCGAAATGATAACATCTTTATGGAAAACTGGCTTTGGATCTTGGTTTGGGTTCTTGTGATGGTTCAATTTAGCCTTTTAACTTGAATTTAAAATTAGATTTTAATGGATTAATTTTTACCTTTTATGAAATTTGATTTTAGTTTTATGATGGTTTAAACATGGTCCTTTACACCATGCTCGGTTTTTTTTGCCTTTTGATAATCAGGTTTATTCTCTATACAAAGTTCAGTTTTTTTTTATACAGATTTTGGCTTGGGTTTTGTTTTTTGCCGAACCTAATTTGATTTCCCGTCTGCTCGATATTTTGACCTTTTTATAGATTAATCTTGCTGGGCTCAGTTCTATTTCTTATTGGCTCGGTTTTAACCTTGTTTGTGGCTTGGTTTGAATCTTAATCTCTTGCTGGAATTGACCTTATAGTTGCATAAATTTTATATGTTCAAAACTGGCAATATGAAAATAAGAGTAGGTTCCTCTTTGAGAAGTTGATAGAGCATGTAATGATCATATGTACATATTTAAAAATTTGAACCCAAAGGTAGGAGGTGAGTATTATAGAAATGCTTAAATAGATACCTCTTTCTTTCTTCTTGCTATGGGATGTATAAAGCCTTGTTGGGTGAGCATATGAAATATTGAGGTGGCCTATTATTTTGAGACGAGGGGTAACAAGCGATGATGCAAAGAACCATTTCACAGCTTAATTCATAGCTGAAAATGAAAAATCAAAATCAATATTCAATTAGTGTGATGCCCTTGCACCCCTAATAGTCAACGGCTCTAAACCCTTTCAAAGTGCCTGAGAATTGGTATTTAGGAAAGAATAGATACTACAAATCTCTGCACAGATACCACACTTAGGAAAGAATAGATGCTACAATTTGATGAGTTCAGATACTACATGCCACATACACATACACTACACTTCAATGAGTTCAGATACTACATGTCACATACACATACACTACACTTCGACGAGTTAAGATACTACACTCACATGCACATGCACTACACTTTGCTGAGTCCAGATACTATATTTCACGTATAGGTGCACCAAACTTTGAAGAGTTCAGATTCTACTCTATCATATATTCACTAAATGATAGGGTTTAAGAATGTCTGATTATAGGGGTGATTCGTTAGTGGCCTCAAGTTGATGTTGATAGGTTGACCTCAATATATCAGTTGCCTGTGGGATCGAGATAAATAGAGAAGGGGTCTAGTCTAAGCCTATCCCCAAATTAAGATCTAATATCCCATCTTGGGACTTTCATATGCTCATCATTTAACTTTTCTTTTATAATCCGCAAATGTTTACCTAACCCATTTATATCATACAATTGCAATTCATTCTGAAGCTTTGACAGAATTTGATCAAGTACACTTTTATTTATTTAATTTCCATATTTTATTTTCTGCATATTTCTTTTAATTTTTGTACTGTACTGTACTTTGCTACATGTCTCATGCATTTTCTTACCACATCTTATAGCATGGTCTCTTCGTCTGTTCTTTGTTGTAGTATATACATTTACTAGTATTCATGCTTTACTTACTACCTTTTTTAGTATGTTTGTGCAATCTCATAGGATAGGCCATTTCAGGCATGATATTCTCTTATCTTTTATTCTCTCCTCTCTCGCTTCTCTTCTCGGAACGAGACGACGATGTGGTCGATTGACGATTCATCTCCGGAAAACGGTCGAGACAACTATCAAAGATGGAAGGATGAGCTTATGCCTCAACATATTTAAATAACATACCTATAAGACATTGAGGTTGTTTGTTTGGCACGACGTAAATCCTCACATTATCTTTTAGTACTTTCTATAATTTTATATTGTATGATATAAGTCCTAAACTTTTTAGGATTCCGAGGTCGTCGTTTAGTGCGATATAAATCCTCACATTTTCTCGGACTATTTGCATATGATGTGCAGATACAAGTTTCGAACATCTAAATAATTTGCAGGACTGAAACATTAAATAATTTCTCTTTCAAAGAAGTAAAGCCAAACCATAGATTACTTTGAGATGTTACTGAATCTCCTTCAGTATCTTCGACATCTCCTACTTTTCACTTCTTTAGATTCTGGAAATAACTGTTCCTTGGAAATAACTACTGGAAATAACTATTCCTATATGAACCTATCCCATTTTACTTTCCCTGTGAACAATCATGGAAACTTGAACGTTGAATTCTTTAAGACGAAACCTCTTATCATTATCGAGAGTTTTCTTAGGTAACTTTGATTGTCTAAGATGTAAATAGGGAATTTAAGAACCCAAATAAACTTTTAAGTTTAGATAGTTAAGCCTACCAATGAGTGATATGTCCATCCTTCAAGATGATATATCATTTAAGGTATTGTGCTCAACTTTTAAACTATTAGATATGTGAGATTTGTTCAGTTTCATCATTTTCCAAAAATAAAAAGATATCATTTTCACAAAATTAAAAAAATTTTTAAAATCTTATTCTAGAAAGAAAAATAGCCGACAGACAGCCTAGGATAACCTTCACAAATGAAGACTTGTGCTTGGTACCACCAACCGCTCTACATCTCCGTTAATATTTGCTGATTTGTATTGTCCAATGATTTGGTAGATCCGAGAGCTTCACTTAACTTGATGAGTCTATGGACATTGGCATATTTAGATATTAAGGCACAAGAGCTTACAGTTAATAAAATAATGTTAAGAGGATTTAATGAGAAGGGAGAAAGAGCGCTTAGATTGATTATACGGTTAATGAAAGTTGAAGAACTAGTAACAACTACGAAATTTCATATCATTAAGACCTATTTCAATGCTTTACTTGGACAACCATGGATTCATGAGCATAACGTGGTTCTGTCATATCTACACCAGTGCATCTTGTATTTTAAAGATGGACAAGAACATTGTATCGAGGGAGATTTACAACCATTATCAGTTCATTAAGTGGGCACCCATGAAGGCGCCGCCTACTATGCACCTTTAAAGATAGCTGTCTTTTCTCTTGAAATTATAGTGAATGAAGTGGAAGATTCAAAAGAATCACAAAGAAGAGGCCATTCAACTCCCCTTCAACGATATACTACCATTCCTTCACAATGAGCTTGTAGAGGTTCTTTTAGCCCATACACCCGAGATCGAGGCTAGGGACGTGGATGAAGAAGAACCAACACGACTGCTGAATACTGTTGAATAGACTAGGCCGAGCATGAACATTTACATGGAAGAAAGTCTTGATGAAGAAAGCTCCGAGGAAGAAATGATGATGATAAAATAGAGGAAACCTCAGTATGAGATCTCCTTAGAAGATGTGGAGAAAAGTGAATATGAGCCAATGTACGATCGAATCAACCACTATGTGAATGTCATGACCCTTACTCCAACCTACCCTCAAAAGGACCTACCCCCAAAAGGATGAGAGTTTAGAGGTCAAGGAAGTCCGTAGTAACGGTCTAAAACCGATCAAATTTTACCGTGCTTCTCCTTATGCTTCCCCTTCTACTAATTTTAAAAATCATGTAAATACGCTTCCCCTTCTACTAATTTTAAAAATCATGTAAATTTGGAAGAGGATTCTAATGAATTAATGTAATTATCATTTGGTTACGTTTCTCCTTGTACCCAAAAATTAATTCAACAAGGACATGTGCCAAGGAAAATGCTAAAGGATAAGCTAATAATTTTGAGAAGTTATGGAATGTTAAAAGTTGAACTCCTAATTGTTGAGAAGTTATGGAATGTTAAAAGTTGAACTCCAAATTCAAAAGCAGATCTCAGATTTGGTACTGTTGGACATGTCGATGACTCAGAATTTTGCATGGATATTACTAGCAAATTGGAAGAGGATTTCCTCAATATAGAGGATGACTCCAAGGATAAATTGATAGATGACACTCCATCTAAATTCAAAGAAGAAATTAAATCAACAGTTGATGAATTGATAAAAGTCAACATTGGGACAGAAGAGCAACTCTGACCTACCTTTATAAGTTCTCTACTCAACGAGAATGAATCCACATAATTGATAAAGTTTTTTTAGAATTTAAATATTGCTATTCATGGTGTCATGAGGAAATGTCAGGGCTATCAGCAGAAGTTGCATTTCAAAAGCTTGAGGTTGATAAAGATATAACCCCAGTAAAACAAGCTCCTAGAAGGATGTGTCTCAAGATAGAACAACAAGTCATTGCTGAGGTAAAGAAGTTAATAAACTTTGTTATAGAAGAACAATACCCAAATTGGTTAGCAAACATTGTACTGGTTAAGAAGAATAATGGACAGATCCGTATTTGTGTCGACTTTAGAGATTTAAATAAGGCATGTCCAAAAGATGAGTTTTCATAACTGATACCATAATTAATGGTGGATTTCACATAGATTTTCTCTTTCATGGATGGATCATCAGGATATAATAAAATCAAGATGGCTCCAAGGAATGCAACACCTAAAACATTCAGGATATCGATCAAAATTTTCTGCTACATAATAATGCCATTCTTACTGAAGAACGGCAGAGCAACGTGCCAATGAGCTATGACAAAGATCTTTGATGACCTCAAGTTATAGAAGAACAATACCCAAATTGGTTAGAAAACATTGTACTGGTTAAGAAGAATAATGGACAGATCCGTATTTGTGTCGACTTTAGAGATTTAAATAAGGCATGTCCAAAAGATGAGTTTCCATAACCGATACCATAATTAATGGTGGATTTCACATAGATTTTCTCTTTCATGGATGGATCATCAGGATATAATAAAATCAAGATGGCTCCAAAGAATGCAACACCTAAAACAGTCATGATATCGATCAAAATTTTCTACTACATAATAATGCCATTCTGACTGAAGAACGGCAAAGCAATGCGCCAATGAGCTATGACAAAGATCTTTGATGACCTCATTCACAACCAAGTGGAATGCTATATGGATGATTTGGTCATCAAAATCAAAAAGAAAATAGATAATTTGTATGATTTGAGGATCGTGTTCAAACGATTACGACAATATAATCTCAAGATGAATCCCTTAAAGTGTGCCTTAGGCATCACCTCCCAAAAACTTTTAGGATTCATTGTCCATCATTGGGGAATCAAGATCGATTTTAATAAGATTAAAGCATGGAAATGCCTCCTCCCAAAACCTTGAAACAATTACGTTCCTTCCAAGGAATGTTGGCTTTTACGAGACGCTTTATTTCTAATATCTCGAATAGGTGTCAGCCCTTCTTGAAATTAATTAAAAAATACATTAAATTCATTTGGAAAAAGAAATGCCAGCAAGCCTTTGAGGACTTTAAGCAATTTTTAATGAAACCTCCTATTTTTGGAGCCCATATCCCAGGAAAACCTCTAATACTTTATAGCTGCAACCTTAGATGACTCTCTCGGAGCCTTATTAGCTCTGGTCAATGATGAGGGTAAGAAAAATACACTTTACTATTTAAGTTGCCGTCTATACGGAGGTAAAGTATCGGACTATTGAGAAACATTGTGTAGCTTTAATTTTCGATTCATGAAAGCTTAGGCATTACATGCTTTCTCATAAGGTTACCCTTATTTTGAAAGTTAATCTGTTGCAATGATTGATGATCCGACCAACACTTTTCGGATGTTTCGCAAGATGTTCAATAATTTTATTGCAATTTGATATAATTTTGCTTCCCCTCTATGCTGTCAAGGGATAGATCTTAGTAGATTTTCTCGTAGCACACCCACTTCCAACTGGGTCCCCTCTTAACGATGAGCTACCAGAAGAGCATATACTACAAATAGAATTGGCCAATGCTAGATGTTGGGAAGTGTACTTCAATGGAGCTTCATCAGCAAAAAAAGACAAAGGTTTAGAGATAGTTATACTAGGTAAAATAGGAATTGGTCTAATTTTCATCACTCCAGATCAGGGTATGTTAAGATTCTTCTATCACATAATAGAGTCATGTACAAACACCGAACTAGAATATGAAGCAATGATCATCGGGTTGGAGTTAGCAATCTCAATGGATATAATAGACATTGTCATCTATGGTGACTCACAACTTGTCATCTAACAAGTTACCGGATAGTATAAGATTTTAAAATCAAGACTAGCAGAATATCATCGATACATAATGATGTTGTTAGAACAGATCCCTAATGTGACCCTATATTGGATTCCTCGGTGAGATAACACCATGCCAAAGCTCTAGCCAAACTTACTACAGAACTGGCATGTCCACTAGAGGATTCCATTGACATTATAGTACAAAGATGTCAGGTTCCATCTTGAATTGACCTCCAAAATGTACACAAGCTCAAAAGGAAGAAGAGACGATGATTGTAGTTGCTGACATTAACGAAGATTCGTGTAAGCCATTAATAAAATATTTGTAAACTGGAAAGTTGCCGGAGGACAACCTAGAAAATAAGTCTAAGGCCTATCACATCACGATAAGAGCTATGTCATATTCTCTAGTGGGTGATGTCCTCTACAGAAGATCGTTCGATCAGTGGTGGCTGCGATGCCTAAGTAGGGTCGAAGCACATAATGCATTAACTATGTACACGCCATATTGTGTGGAGCTCACCAGTTAGGGCCAAAGATGAAAATGAAGATTAAAAAACTCAGGTATTATTGGTCAGCAATGATATTTGATTGCATGCATACAACTAGAAGGTGTCACCTTTATCAAGTGCAAGGGGTGGTCTTGCACCTACCTTCGAATGTGCTACATCTAACTGTTGCCTCGTGGTCATTCAAGTTTTGGGGCAGGAATATAATAGGTTCAATAGACACTCCATCCTCTAAGACACATAGATTTATTCTTTCCACTAGGATTACTTCTCCAAGTGAGTAGAAGCAATGTTGTTATGAGATGTTACAGCACAACATGTTCTCTTACTTTTCAAGAGTCAAATTGTTGACCGTTTTGGTGTATCATGCAGAGAGATTTCTGAAAATGGGATGGCCTTAATGAGCACAAATATCAACAAATTCATCAAGCAACATGGGATAGACTGTAGATACTCTATGATCTACTATCTCATAGCTACTGGTTGAGGCTTTTAGTAAGACACTCGTGCAAATTTTGAAGAACATGTTGGGCGAGAATAAAAGAGGATGGCATGATAAACTAGTAAAGCTTTGTGGGCCTACCGGACAATGTTTAGGACTCCCACTTAGTGCACACCCTACATGCTCGTGCACCGGGCCGAGGCGCGAGAATAAAAGAGGATGGCATGATAAACTAGTAAAGCTTTGTGGGCCTACCGGACAATGTTTAGAGCTCCCACTCAATGTACACCCTATGCACTTGTGCATGGGTCTGAGGTCATACTGTCATTAGTAGTCCAGACACCACCTCTCAGAGTCACAATCACCAATCAGATTACAATTGAAGAAAGTTCAAAACACAAACTTGGAGATTGGAAAGTCTTGAGGGAAAATGATTAGAAGCACAATAAAATTTGGAACTCTTTCAAGCAAGGATAATGCAGGCTCATGACAAATTGGTCCACCCGAGGGCATCCAAAGTTGGTGACCTCGTCTTATTCTCAAAATACCTATTATTGCACACCACAAGATAGGTGTAAAATTTGAGCCAACTTGGGAGGGACCATTTGATATAAAGAAGGTCTATTCATGAGGATCTTACCAGCTGATGGAATTTTCAAGGCGAAAGACCTATGTTACTGGTTAATGGCCGATATTTGATGATATATTACACAACAAGACATTGCTTGAAATGAAACTTTTAAAAATGTTGCTTATTTTAGGGTAAATTAATTGGCCAGCGTATGTCACTACGTCCAAATTTTTGTAATAAAATTAACCTCAACTAAATGAAAATTTTTAAATTTGTCTACCTTAATTTTCATCATTTTTAATTTTGAAAATTTTCACTAAATTAATTTAAATAAATAAATAAAAACTTACACTTGTCTAATTTTAAAACTTCTCTAATAATTAATTTGTTCATGTTCTTGTTCTTTTTAAATTTCAGCATAATGATGTTTTTTTGTTTTCTGCAGAATGATGTCAGGGCAGAAGATGATTTTTGATTTTAGAGATAGCTTGAATCATGCACTAAATGAAGAAAGAGCAGCCCAGAGCGGCAACGTAGATATTGAATTGGACTTTGGTCAGTTCAACATGGACTACGAGGGTCCCTTGATGAAAATAGTCAGTCGTCGGAAGAAAAAAAAGATTGGTACCAAAGAAGACTCCTCACTGAAGAGGAAGAAAATAGCAACATACAGTATTCAATAGAAGGAACCACTTGTCTATAATCCATCAGTGCTTATGAATAAATAGTGTCATATGTGCCACTTAGAAGAACACAAAGTCGTAATGCCAACCGCCACAAGCATAGAGCTTTGTTACATCGGGAGAAAAGATGTATACAAGAAGTAGA
>NW_018165257.1:0-6350 GCF_001263595.1 Phalaenopsis equestris | reverse complement strand
CTCGATTGTTTAATTATGAGGAATGGTTTAGCTGATGTAGACATGCTTTGCAGTCAAAGATGGTCGTGCTGCTCACAATGCTAACTCCAAGCTCCTCATCATAGTAAGTTTAAGTATTCTAATCTGTCAACTCATGATGTCAAATCAAGTGTTTTCTAAGGTCATTAGAATCTCACTATTCTATTACTCCAGTATCACTATTTTCTTTTTAATTTACTTAGCTTAAACGAGTTATGAAACTCATTTAAACCGCTGAGATCTCGTTAGCAACCGTGGGTAACCTCCTTCTAAGGACTCCCGGGAAATTCAAAGGGATGTTTTAAATTTAGTGAAATTTCAAAGGATTTATGGTTACCTTTAAAAGAATTTATTTTAGGTTTTGAAAATGTTGATTAATTTTGAAAGGTTATTTTTGATTTTGCAAGTGAAAAAGGTACACACCCAAGTAGTTATGGTATTTTGCAATGAAAGTAAAATGACATAAAATTAAATAAAATTGTAAAAGTGTATATGTCATCTTGTCGGCATTTCTGCTAAAGGATTAGCTTTTGCAACATGCATATAATTTTTTCCAAATTTAAAAAAATTATAACAGTAGAAGAAGGTGTTTCTAACAGAATCTAAAGTATGCTTTATTGAGTCCCAAAATATCTTAACGGATGATTTTAGAACAAAATATAACAAGTTCAATTTATTCTTAAAAATATCTAAGTGGCTTCAAAATATTCGGGGAATGACTTTGAACTGCTTTAAAGATAACTTGAAACATTTGAGTTCATTTTGAACTTATTATATTGTTCCATTAATCATCCTAGGGCAAATTAAAATTACCCCATTACTCCATGAATCTTTAACTTTTTAACCATCTCGAGGGCATGTTACTTAATTAATCAGTTGATATTTCACTTAAAAGTTATGTGGGTGAATGCCTTTAAGGCAATTTTAAGTCATTAAAGACTTTTGTACCCACCATTAAAGTTGGACTGATAATGTTAATCATCAATCACATTATGTTCTAAATCCCATCAAACAAGTTTTAAAATCAAGCCTTGATAATGTTAATCATTAATCACATTATGTTCTAAAACCCATCAAACAAGTTTTAAAATCAAGCCTAGCTCACTACCAAGCCCCTTAATAATTCTAATGGGAGGAAGATTATTAAGTGTTAAAATTTTAATTTAGGTGATATGGATCTTGATTAAAAGAAGTCAAATTATCAGTAATTGTGGACTTATTCATAAGTGAAACATCCTCTCCTTAATTTAAGCCCGTCACTTGGAAATCATTTAGTTTTCATTAACTTCCAATTTCTGATGATTTAGAAAATTTATAATTTTATTCTTATCATGGATAGGTGGCAAGTGAATTTCTACCAGTTACTCAAAGATTTGTTTCAATTAGATAAGGTATAAATTTAATTAAATCATATACTATGGCTAATAACTCTTTTTCAATATTTGTGTAATTAATTCGAACTTCGTTAAGAGTTTTACTAGCATAATATATAACTTTAAAGTTTTATCATATCTCTGCCCTAAAACAACCTTAATAGCATAATCAATAGTATCACACATTAATTCAAAAGGTTTTATCCGATCAGGTGAAAAAATAATAAGTGCAGTGATTATATTTTTGTATAATAACTTAAAAGAATTAAGGCATTCCTCTTTAAAATCCAAATTAGCATCTTCTTCCAACCATTAACAAAATAAATTGGAAAATTTATAAAACTCTTTAATATAAAACCTATAGAAACTAGCATGTCCAAAAAACTTCTTATTACTCTAACATTAGTAGCGGTGGTAATTCAACAATGACTTAAATTTTTTGTTGGATATACTTCCTTGCCTTTCTTAGAAATCTTATGTCCTAAATGAATTCCTCCCACAACCATAAATTGAGATTTTTCTTAATTAAAAATAAAGTTTGTTTCTTCACTGTGTTTTAAATCCTTCATTAAATGAACTATACATGAATTGAACGAAGTTCTACAAATTGAGAATTCATCCATAAATACTTCAATTACTTTCTCAATTAAATCAAAGAAAATTGACATCATACATCTTTGAAATGTTGCAGGTGCATTACATAATCCAAATGACATTCTCCTAAAAGCAAATGTTCCATAAGGACTAGTAAATGTTGTTTTCTCTTGCTCCTTAAGAGCAATAAGTATTTGGTGGTATTTAGAATATCCTTCAAAAAATCTAAAAGAATGATGCCTAACTAGTTTATCCAACATTTGATCTAGAAAAGGTAGAGGAAAATGATCTTTCCTGGTGGGGCATTTAATTTTCTATAATTAATACAAATTTTCCATCTATTGAGTTGTCTTGTAGAAATTAATTCAATCTTTTCGTTTGCAACAACAATCACTCCTCCTTTCTTATCAACACAATGAATATGACTAACCCATGAACTATCCAAAATTGGATAAATAATTCCTACATCCAACCACTTTAAAATGTCTTTCTTAAAAACCACTTTCATTATAAGATTTAATCTTCTTTGAAGATCAATTTTAGGCTTATAAATATCTTCCATTAAAATTCTGTGCATACAGATTAAAGGAATGATTCTTTTAATATCAACTAATGTCCATCCAAAGGCTTTCTTATAATTTTTTTAATTTCTGTAATAAATTTTCTTTATTGTTCATCAGTTAAGTTTGATGATATAATAACAGGAAATGAGATGATTTCACAAAAAATGCATACTTCATACTTTAAATGACTAGGTAGAACCTTCGTCTCAAGTTCAGGAGGTTTTTCAATAGAAGGTGTTAAGGGTTTACGATTTTCAGTAATATCTAAAATTTTAAATTCTTCCTGAACATAATTTAATTCATCAATTTTTTCTTATTTCATCAATTTTTTTCTCTTTTGATTCATTTTCAAAATCATTTTCAGTTTTTCATTCTTTTTGTATCAATGTTACTTCGTCTTTTTTATTTGATATGACTTCACATCTTTCTTCAAAATGATTAATATTCATATAGAAAATTATATCCATTTTGTAACATTTACCATCTTTTCCATTATCAGCATACTTCATTGATTTAAGCACATTAAAAGTTACTTTCTGATCATTAACTCACATGGTTAATCATTATTTTTGCACATTTATCATTGCACGTCTAATAGCTAAGAAAGGTCTCCCTAAAAAAAATAGGAATTTCCTTATCTTCTTCCATATCCAACATAATGCAATGGACATGAAAGATAAATTTTTCCACTTTAACCAACACGTCTTCTATAACCCCTTTAGGATAAGTGATAGATCGATCAACTAAGTATAGGGTTAAGTAGTGGGAGAAATATCACCTAAACCTAGTCTTCTAAATAAAGATAATAGCATAAGATTAATGCCTTCTCCCAAATTAGATAAAGCTTTTCACAATTTTTTTCCCTAATTACACAAGGTATGGTGAAACTACCATGATCTTTGAGTTTTTGAGGAAGCCTTTTCTGAATGTTGCACTGCACTCTTCACTAAGTGCAACTGTTTTATTATCTTAAAACATACTTTTTTATTTAAAAATGCTTTCATAAACTTTACATAACTTGGAAATTGTTCTATAGCTTCTACAAAAGGCATATTAATTGTAAATATCTCAAAAAATCTTCAAAATTGTTGTTCTAGTTTCTACTGTCAAAGTCTTCAAAGAAAAGGAGGTGGTGGCCTTTCTACAATCTTTTTAGTGGGAGAAACAAGTTTCTCCACTTCCTTAGGAATACTTTCCTAATGTTTTTAAGTTTCCTTATCTTCTCTCTCAACTTCAATTACTTTTTGAACACCAACACTCAATTTCATCCCACTTCTTAGTTGCTTAGCTTTAACTTTCTCTTGATTTTTATTTTTATCTTTAGGATTGATCTCAACATTATTAGGAAGTCGTCCCTAAGGCCTATTGTCATATGCATTAGCAATTTGTGCCAGTTGATTCTCTATGTTACTTATAGCAACAGTCTGATTCTGTAAATGATTACACGTTTGTAGCACCACTTCTTCTAAATAAAACTTGATCTCCTTAACTTGATTATTGTTAAATCTAAGAAGATAAGTTGGTCTAAAGTTAGAATTACACTGTTTTTTCTAGTGTAGTAATAAGTTTGCTTGATTATTCCCCCACTATTGACTTCCACCACTAGTATTGTTATTCTAGTTAAAGTTTGGATGGTTTTTCCAACCTCGGTTATAATTGTGTCAGTAGATAAATAAGAAGTTTTTGGTCTCCGGAATGGATATCCCGACACCCATTTTAATTTAATTTACATACATAATTTAAAAAAAAGTATTATTTTAAATTTTTAAAATATAAGACCGTATTGATCTCTAATCCTCAGAAGTTTAAAAAAATGAGCCTAACACCACAAGCAACGCATCTATTACGATGGGTAAATACACTACTTACTGATAATTCTTGATTAAATAAACTAAAGAATTTATGAAATAAGTTTAACTCTACAAGAAACCATTTTTTTATGTTGACCGACAAGTCCCCCTACTTAATACAAAAAATCAAATAGGGTTTAATTAATTTGGGCTCTTGAAAGTTTCCTATAAAGGCAAGCCAATATAGTTAATCACATCTTGGATAACCGAAGTCACCTAAGAAAACTCTCAATAAAAATCAGGGATATTGTCTTCATGAATTTTCAAAGGATAGGACTTGTCAAAAGATCGAATAAAGATGTGTGAAATGGGAATGAATCAAATTTAGAACATTTATTCTTGGAATCTAAAGTAAGAAAAACTAGGGGATGTCATGGATCCTGAGGAGAATCTCAATGAATTTCCAAGTTATCCTATGGTTTGGCTTTAACTTCAAGAAGAAATTATTTCTATCATCCTGCCAATTTTATTAATTAAGTCTTACATTTATGTGAGACGGTCATACATGTAGCCTAAAAGATGTGAGGATTTAGGTCGTCACAAAAGATAAGCTCGGAATCCTAAAACCACTTAGGGCTTATATTGTATTGCAGAGCCATACAAAGGCCTAAAAAAAAGTTGAGGATTTATGTCGCACTAGGCGGACAACCTTAAAATTCTATGGCTTATTGCTTAATTATAAGGAAGGATGTGCTGTTGTAGATCCTCATGATGTTGTAGATTATTGTTGTAGAATGTTTCCCACAAAGCTAGCTTTAAGCTCCTTGGCAAAATGATAGTCTTAAAGTCTAAGGTTTAAAGGTTTAAATGACAGGTTGAAGTTCAATCATGGGGGGAGTTAAAGTTGATTAGAGCGACATTGCTTAAGATCCCATGGTTCCCTCATTTCAGCATCACTATTTCCTTCGGAGTCACTTAGTCTAAATGAATTTACTAAACTCAACTCAATGAGTTCCATATTTTCATTTAGACCAAGGGAAATCTCGTTAACAATCGTAGGTTACCTCCGAGGGATTCTTGTTTATACGATAGATACATTTTAATTTAGTAACAATTTATGTTTTTTGTTATTTTGTTTATGATTAAATTTTGAATTGTCTTATATTTTGACTATTGTAGCGATCAATTTTATCTTGTTATGATTTCTTAATTTTAGTTGCAGTTTAAGTTTTGTGGCTATCCTTAACGTTTCAGTTTTGACATGTAGGGTGACCTTTTAACAAGCAAGCTTACAAGCAGGAAACATGAGATAAAAAAAGGTAAATAAATTTAAATTGCAGTGCAATAACTTAAAACCGTACTTGTCGAATCTTCCCGTTCCTCCACTTGAAATGTTAGTTTTTGCAACATATATGTAATTTTGCAATAAATTTAAATTGCAAGAGTAGATGAAGGTGCATTTAACAGACCTTAAAATTTGACTTATTGAGTCTTAAGAGATTTGAGTGGATGATTTCAGAAAAAAATATAGCAAGTTCAATTTGTCCTTCAGAATGTCCTAAAGATTTCAAAGTGTTTGAGGAATGACCTTGAACCACTTTAAAGATTTTTTGAAACATTTGAGTTCATTTTGAACCTATCATATTGTTCTATTAATCATCCCAGGTTAAATTTTAATTACCCTACTACTCAGTGAATCTTGACATTTTAATCATCCTGAGGACAGGTTACTCAATTAATCAGTTGATACTTCACTTAAAAGTTATATGGGTGAATGCCCCTAAGGCGAGATTAGGTTATTAAAGATTTTGTACCCACCACTATGGTTAGGCTTGTAGTTTTTAGAAGTGTTTATCATCAATCACGCTGTCCTTCTAAATCCTATTAAATGAATTCAAATATGAAGCATAGATCTCTACCAAGCCCTTAACTATCTTAATGGGAGAAAGATTGTCTTAATGGGAGAAAGATTAGGAGATGTTAGAATTTTAATTTAGGTGATATTGATTTTG
>NW_018165256.1:128124-133911 GCF_001263595.1 Phalaenopsis equestris | reverse complement strand
TATGGGGTATTTATTAAACCTACCTCTTTTGGTAATTGTCCCTGTTGAATTAACTTTTTAACACATGGTGAGAAGTAACGAAAAGGCAATTCCATTAATTCATTAGAATCATCATCTAAATTTACATGTTTTTCAAGCTCAGTAGTGGTAGAAGCATGGTAAAGTTTGATCTGTTTTGAACCAACACTATGGACTTCCTTGACCTCTAAAATCTCGACCTTTTAAGGGACAGTCAGAGTGAGGGTCATAGCATTCATATAGTGGTTTATCTGATCATATATTGTTTCATATTCATTTTCTTCTGTATCTTCTAAGGATATCTTGTACTGAGGTTTCTTCCGTCTTGTCATCATTATCTCATCTTCAGAACTGTCTTCATCACCAATGTTGATAGTTGGCCTAGTCCGTTCAACAATTAAATTGATCCTTCCTCGTCGACGTCCCCGGCCTCGACCTCGAGTGCGTGAAATAAAAGACCTTTCACCATCTCATTGTAAGGGAGTGGTGTAAGATCGCTGAAGCGGAGTTGAATGGCCTCCTCTTTATGATTCTTCTAAATCTTCATTTTTGTTTGTGATAACTTCACGAGAGAAGACAGTCTTCTTTGGAGGTGCGTAGTAGGCAGCATCTTCATAGATACCAACTTCATGCACTGAAAATGGTTGTAAGTCTCCCTTGATGCAATTTTCTTGACCATCTTTGCGATATTTGATGCACTGATGTAGAGATGATGAAACCATATTGTGCTCATGATTCCACGGTCAACCCAATAGAGCGTTAGAAGAGGTCTAAGCGTCAATGATATGAAATTTAGCGGTTGTCACGGATTCTCCAACCTTCATAAGTAATGTAATTTATCCAAGGGCTCTTTCTCCCTCTTGGTTAAATCCTCTTAACATCATCTTATCGGCCGCAAGCTCTTAATCTTTAATATCTAAATAGGCCAATGTCCGTAGGCTCATCAAGTTAAGAGATGCACCAGGATCCACTAAAACTCTGGATAACACAATCCTGCTGATGTTGACGGAGATGTAAAGTGGACGGTTGTGGTCAGCGGTACCGAGCAGGAAGTCTTCATCTGTGAAGATTATCCCTGACTGTTCTTTCAACGAGCAAACTTCATCTGAGGATGTGCTGGCCAACAGAGCTAAGCAAATTTCTAGGTCAAGCAAAGCTGTAACCAAAGACTCTCTCATCGGGTCGGCAACTTCCTAAGATGAGCTAGAACGTTGTAGTCTACTTTGTATGATCCTCCAATTTTTTCTTGATCATGTGGTTCTTCCACTGGTGGAGGTGGGGGTGTCTCTTCTCGAGTCATTATCTGTTTTCCTTTGTGTGTTGGAGCTGTTTTTGGTGGTACTATTTTTTCGCTCCTTAAGTTAACTTATGTGATTTCTTCTTCTTGATATGTCATTAATGAATCTTCTGGTGTCTTTTCCTCTTTATCGAAAAGAGCTAAGTTGATGGAAAGTGGTGTACTATGATGTCGAGAATTGGCTCCTCGTTATCTGTGCTGCCATAAGCGGTGTTATTGATGACTTCTTTGGACTTGAAAACGAGTTCATCAGACTCGAGTAAGATTTGAGAATCATTTTGGGGATCGAGATCGAAGCTAGATCGGTCATGATCTGTTACGTTATCACAAAAAAGAGTTAAAATGTAGTCGAAATCACAATACTTATATTCATAAGATCCGAGAGGGATAAAAAGATAATCATACAAAGTCAAGCGTTCGAGGATTTTCTTCTCCGAATCCAAGACAACCAATCTAGTAGAGGCAGCCCCTATCCTACCCCCTATGCTATCAATCTTTGTAGTGATGATTTTCTTCTTCTTCTTTGTCCTTGAAGATGACGGCTCTCCTGACGAAACCTTCATCTTGAGCTTCTTATGTTGTGGACTCTGAATGGAGGCTTTTTTTGATGCAGACTGGATCTTGTTCAGTATTTTCTTGGATGATCTGCTCTAGACCTCATTCCATCCTTCTTCGGTATTCATTGAAGCTTGTTTTGATGAATCCTGAATTTGATTAAGGACCCTTTTGAGTTCATCCCAAGTTGTACTCCATCGACCTATTCCAACATTCGAATCAATTGGGGAGATTGGCTCAGCCAAAATCATGTTTATGGAACCTTTTATAGGTTCTTTTAAATATTCTTTTGGGATTGCTATGTTCTTTTCCTTGAGGTTTCTCTCGAGCAAGTCTTTAAAGACAAAACATTTTTCTATAGTGTGCCCAAGCAACCTGTGGTATGGGCCCAAGCAACCTGCCCAAGCAACCTGTGGTATGGGCAATAATTTAGTTCATTCTTCTTATCCACCTCTTCGGGCTTCTTTAGATCTGGTAGTTTGAATCCTGGCTTCTTCATCAGACTCCTGAATATTCTAGGTATAGCTTCATCCTCGAAAGAATACACAATTTTTTGTCGCTCTAACAAGGATATTCTTTTATCCCCTGTTCGAGGTGATCCCTCTTGAGGCGGCCGCTGGTTAGATTGACTATTCTATTTCTGAGAGTACTGTGATGAAGACTAGCGATGCTCTTCTGCATATATCTTTATCGGCTACTTTCCTTTGTCGACGATTGCTACTACTCTTTTTTACTTTTCAAACACTCTGGTTACCTTAGCCTTTTCATGTGGCTCCATGTGTTTTATTTCTTCTTGAAGACTGCTAGCTTTACTGATTCGCTTCTCTAAGGACTTGATGGTGAGTCCCTTAAGCATGAAGGCTACTGACCCATGAATGATCTTGAGTAGAATTTCAATCGCATGATGTTTCTGTAGCTAAAGTTTACATTTCATGCTAAGGTTTCTCCTCCTCAAAATATAGTCTACCAAGTTTTTGCTAGGCTTTTGCTTTTCCATCATGAGCTCTCCAATAGACACATGGTGTTGAGCCCCGACAAATCTTTTCTCAAATAACTATTCTAATTCAGAAAATGTTTTAGCTGACCCGTTTGGCAAGTCATCATACCAGTTGAAAGCAATTCCTGACAAGATGCTGACGAATTTCTGATAGAGTAGAGCTTCATTATTTCTCGTGTTGCCACAACTGGCTTGAAAATATGCTATATGCTGTCTGGGATTTCCAGTTTCATCAAATATCTTGAAGTTTGGGGCCGCAAAACCCTTGGGGAAAGCCACGACATCAAACACCTCCAGGTAAGGTCTACCCTTCAAAATTGATGCATCGCCCTTTGATTCGGCTAAGGCATCCCGCATTTGTTCAACCATTTGCTTGAACTCCTTTTCTAGCATGGCACTTAATGGAGAATCTTCCTTCAGTTACTCGTCTTTGTTAGCTGAAATAGCCTCTCTTCTATCATCTATAATGTGTATGATTTCTGACTGATTAATCTCTGGAGCTGATTACGGTGCTTGTGATTGCCCCTGAATGGTGGCCACGGCGGTCATAGCTGCAGTCATCTCTTCTATTCTTTTCTCCAGTAGACAAACTTGCTCATCCCTTAGGAGGATAACCCTACGCAGCTCATCTACGATGTTATCTTTAGCGTGAGGTTGAGCCTCATGCACAAATGTGGTGGCTCTAGTTTTGATCACATGGACATCCATGTAATTCGGACATCCATGTAATTCTCCTCTAAGTAATCATTGTAATCAAAACTTTCCTCATTGCTATCAGCGGAAACTCCGTGTTCTCGAGCTAATTCAAAAATCTCGATCTTGAGTTTCTCAACTTTCTCCTCAATTATCGATTCCTTGATTGCTTTAAGATCTATAGGACCGTGATGAACAACCTCTACTTGTTCCTCCATCTCGCTGGCTATTGTTGCGACGATGTCAGATATTACAAATATTGGTTTCACTTCCTGTTCTGTGGGCTCACTGAACTCTATCAGTGCAGTGACCTTGGGTACCCCTACCTTTTCCTTTTTTGACGATGATGTCTCAGGACGGAGCTTCTTAGTAGAAACATCGGTATGTCGAGGGAAAGTATGCTCCCCGTGGTGTAGACTGACTACAGTGCCAAGTAATCGTCTTATCTTTGTCTTTGGGATTGTAGGAATGTCTCCATGATGGGCGACGGGTTAGATTTTTGGACCTGGTCTTGACTTAACCGGTCGATGGCCCGCGGTCTTGGTGGCAGTATAATCAGTAGTGATCACTACGGTATCAACTCTATTCCTTAACCAAAACCAAACGGGGTTGCGAGTAGGTGGCACCCCAGTTGTCTTGTGGGACTGTCTGGCAGATTTGACGCCATTAAAAATTTCCTTCTTCATGCGAGGAGAAATTACATCTCCCACTCGTTTAAGTAACTCGCTAACCAAACATCCTTCTTTGGTAGCAAGCCTTCTGAAAACTACACTAACTCGAGTTATAGAAATAAATTTCTTTCTCTCCTCACCGTGTCCATGAAATGATGGTAATGCGACAACGATTCTCCGGATACTCTTTATCCATCAGTATCTGTCAGAGGATGAAATCTACTTCCTCGCAGGAGTGGATAAATTTTCGATAACACTTCTTCAACTTGATGAAGCTCCTCCTCAACGGGTGTCTCCTTGGAAGTCTGGACTTTAGTGGCCCTCCGAACTTTTCTGTTACGGTTCCTTCCCCCCTATCTCTTTAATCCCTCCGGGTCCTCAAACTTGATTCAATTTCAAACACGGGTGGGACAGTTAATCCCTCAGTTGGATCCTCAATAATCATCACTTCTTCCCCTTTAGCAGCAGCGGGGCTAGTAGGTTTGGCGGGTGCCGCGACGGCTGTAGTTTTAGACTTCTTGCAAGTTTGAGGGTTATATTGTATAACAGGGCTTTACAAAGGCCTAAAGTTAAGGTGAGGATTTACGTTGCATAATCAAGCAACCTTGAAGTCCTATGCAACCTTTGACTTTGTTGTTTATATTTAAGGAAGGAAGATTGGTTTAGTTGAGGAAGACAGGTTTTGTTGTTGAAGGTGGCTGTGCTGCCCACCATGCTAGCTCTAAGCTCCTCGCCACGACGAGTTTGAGTTTTCTAGTGTGTCAAGTTATACTGTTAAATCAGATGGCCCTATGGTTGAAGTCCTTTAAATTTTATGAGGGCATGTTAAAGTTGATTAAAGCGACACCGGTCAGGATCCTACGGTTCCCTCGTTCCGGCACCACTATTTTCTATTGAATTCCCTTAGTCCAAATGAACTTATTAAACTCAAATTAATGAGTTCCATAATTTTATTTTCACCGTGGGAAGCGTCGTTAGCAACCGTAGGTTACTGATCATTTGATAGAGACATCTTAATTTAGTTGAAATTATAGTTTTGTGTGATGTCTGTGATTAAATTTTGAGTTGTTTTATATTTTGAATGTTGTGACGGTGAGTTTTATGTTGGTTGATTTTAGTTTTGATTTTGGTTTTGGTTTTGGTTTTGTGGCTATCCTGATAATTTTAGTTTTCCACGCAAATTTGTATAAGCGCAAAAGTATAATATAAAAGTACAAGAAAGACAACGTTGAAAACTGTAAAAAGCGTACCTGGCGAGTCTTTTCCTTCCACCTCCTGAAACTTAAAATGCATGTCAGAGCATTTTATATAGAGGCAAAAAGTAATGTTTTAGTAGTTTTCCTAACCCTATGTCATATTTTGATGGGTCCTTTAGAGATTAATTAAGGATGATTTTGTTAAACAAAATATATTAAGTTTAATAGATCTTCAAGATATCCAACAGATCTAGAGAAAGGAGCAGGTTCGTGCTACCCTTGAGTTCTTTAAAACTTATTATGTTGCTTAATAATTCATCCTATAAAACACTCTAATGCTCAATGAACATTGATGTCGTG
>NW_018165256.1:97254-127498 GCF_001263595.1 Phalaenopsis equestris | reverse complement strand
TTTTATCCTAACTCATTCATGGGTCAATTAAGACATTAGAGGAGAAAATGTGATTTTTCAAAGTTTTAATTTATTTTATATAATTATTTTTATGCAAAAATAGGATTTTTTAAAGAAAATTCCTAACTTGACCAAGGTAAATCCTAATTCCTTGAAATTTTCACTAGAGGTAGGCTTAGACCAGAGAAGCTTTTGAACAAAATTTAAAGCTTTTTTTGAATTTTATCTAAATTTTAATTATTGTAAATTCTTGGGTATTTATTAAATATAAAATATTTTAAATGGGGAAAATTAAGTTTTATATTTTTGAAAAGTCTCCCTGAGGTCAGAGAACTTAGAGAAGAAGATTTTATATTTTTTTATTTTATTTGATTTATTGGAATTATTTTTAGTGAAAACTCATTTTTAGCCTTTAAAAATTATTTTTAAGCTTTGAAATTCAGTTTCTTTATTTAGAAAACCAGAAAAAAATATTTTAATTATTCCCAAGTGCTTAAGAAATAATTTAGAACATTTACATAATTTTTTTTATTTTTGTGATTTTCATGAATTATTAATTATTTTAAATATTTAAAAATAAGCTAAAATTGAAGTTTTTATTTTAAATATTATTTTATTTTTATAAATATTCCCTGATGACAGAGAACTCCAAAAATAAGTTTTCATAATTTTTTTTAGTTATATGTTGATTTAAAAAAAAATATTTAAGTGCCAAAAAAAGATATTTAACTTGAAAAAATCTATTTTGACCATCAAATGTACTCAAAATGCTTTGAAATTTTTATGGGAAATGTTCTGGATCTTAGAAAATAGTGGAGATTAAAAATCAAGTCATTTTGATGTTTATATCTTCCAAAATTAATTATCTTAGTGATTTTGTGTTTGTGAAAATTAGGTGCATTTTAAATGACCTTACTAATGAAAAATTTTCCTAAAAATTCCCTCGTCATCATAAACCTTCCAAAATTTTCCTGAAATTTTCTAATCAATATGCTAATTTCCATGAATAATTTAAGCAAATAATGTGCATAAACTTGAAAAATTTAGATCTCTATCTAGAGACTTCCTGTAACTTTGGAAAAATCAAAGGATGTTTCCGAAGATATCCCCTAAGATAGAGGCAACAACATGCTAAAATTTCAAGCCATGGTAAAGTGCCAATATGCATGGAGAATAAAAATATTCAAATCAGTATTTAATTAATTAAAAAAAATATTCATCAAATGAAGTGTAAATTATTTCCACATTGTTCTCCTTTGTTCACCGAGCAAGAAGATATTTTTATTTTATTTTTGTGATTTTTCTACACCAAGATATGAGTTTTTGAAGTTATGGGTATTTAAATAAATAGGAAAAATCCATATTTATCTATTTAGACAGCGGAGCACTGTGTAGATCCTAGGAAGCTCCAAACTCCACGCGGCGCTCTCCCATTCAATGCCGCAATCCACCTCAGCACTGAATCGGCCCGCAGTTTATGTTCTGAAGCGCTGTCTGACTTGATCTCCTCCGTCCATCCGATACACGCGCGATCGGACGACTTCCCGTCATCGTCCCCGATAGAGTGATCCCATGACTGACCACACTAAAACCCTAAGATCTCAGTCTAGACTCAACCAAATCACTTCAGGTTTGATCATATCGACTCGTCTAAGTGAGATGAACATATCCATACGGTAATCATGTAATTAAATTAAGCTTAATCAAATGGAGAGTTAAAAGAGGCTCTGGAGAAGGAGAAATTTTATACCTTTTCTCTGAGAAGTGAAGCTTCAATCAGAGGGTCTTGGCACGTTTGTTGGGGTCCAAGGAGGCTAGGGATTAAGCATCTTAACGTGGTGTAAGGCCTATGTATGAATTTGACCAAGCTCGATTTTAGGTGTTGGTGTAGAGCTATGGTGGAGGCTATTTAAAAGGGTAATTTGATGGGGCTTTATCTTCTCTTACTGTTGTGAAGGTGTGGGCACAAGCAATTGAAGTTTGGTGGAGTTTTTTTAGAGATGTCCTGTTTGTGCCCTAATTTTCAAGCTCAAAATTAGGGTTACACAGGGTGAATCAAGGCAATGGAGTCTCTGAGAAAACTTTAGCACACCTCCTATGGCCGTGTAGGTGAGTTTTTATAAAAATGCCTATGGGGTGGCTCTCAGGGCACAAGTTTGGGTGCATTGTGGTGCTTAGGTGGAGGGCAGAGGAGCTCTACAGTTTGATTTGGATGAGCTGGCCTCTAGGTTTGATTTGGGTGAAGCTCCATGGGGATGGCTCTTGGAGTTCCATGGGGGTGGCTATTAGTTTTGAGCTTCTCTGGAAATTAGGTCGGCCGGCCAAGGCAGGGGGAGTTGGCTAGGTGCTCAGGGCATCCAGAGGAATCTGTCAAAGCAATTTAATGCAATACAGTTTAGTTTTGGTAAGGGTATCTTAAGCATGTGTATTTTTGAAAATAAGATCCCTTAATTTGGGGGACTTTTGGTCCATGGCTCATCTAGATCGGGTTAAATGGGCTTTGGCTCAGTCTTAGGGACTAACCAATGGCTGAGGCGGAGTTAATTTGGTGACTTTGGGGTAGTTAGGCCATCTTTAATGCATAGGTTCAATGTGGGTTCAAGTGATCAAAGTTTGGGTTTGAGCTAGGTTAGCCATGTAAAATGACCCAATTGATTGATAAAAATTGTGTAGATGATTGTTATGAAGATTTTTGGTGAAGGGTTGAAGTGATTTTGAGTTCAATTGGTAGGTCAATTTGAGGGATTTTTGAGATTTGACCAATTTGGGCATGTTGGGCTAGACATGGGTCTAGGTTGGTCTAGCATTGGGCCAAGTCCAAATTGAATAGTCTACATGATCAAGGGAGGTGTTTTGAAGATTTTTAATGAAGGGATGGAGTGGAAATTTTGGGGTTAAGGCCCTCAATTTGGTGAAATTTTGAGACATGGTCAATTTGGGGCTTTTGGACTTAGGTTGCAATCAAATGAAATTGAGGTCCTACCAAGGCTAGTTGAAGGTCAAATTGGATGTGTAGGAATGTTATGAAGATTTTTCAACACAAATTGTGGCCAATTGAGTGGGCTATGGGTTCAATTTGGTGGAACCAAGTCATGGGGCAAAAATTGAGTTTTTGATCTAAATCAAATTTGGGTTCAAATCATGGATTAACTGGGCTTGGATTTGGTCTTCATTGGTCATATGAAGACTAAATTTGAGTTTAGAATTGAAATTTAGGAAATTGAGACCAATTGGATAGACATTTGAGGTGATTTGAAGAAAATATGGGCTTTTAAAGGGCAATTTGGGGGTTTTGATCAAGGATGGTTAAATTGGTCAAATTGGATAATGTGATAGTTGAGTAAAATTAAATTGAGAATATTTGGGAGGTTTTGGGAATTTTCGGGATTTTATAAAATTTTTGAAATTTTAGGCCAAAGAGGGGTATTTTGGTCATTTGGCCAATTTGGGAATTTTGGGTAATTTAGGTGTTTTCAAGGTGTTTGAAATGTTTTTTTGAACAAGTTTGGGTATTTTGTCTAGATTTGGAGATTTTGGCCAAATTTGGGGTCCCAAGGATATGTGGGTAATTTTATGGAATTTGTGGGCAATAGGGTAGGTTTGGTATCTTGCTAGAGTTGGATTGCCAACCTGGACCAATGGAAATCCCATTTTGGGTCCTCTATGTAGTGGTCTTAGCCAAACCCTAGCCCAGGGCTAATGGGGGAACCACCTACAAGAGTCTCTGAAAAGTATCAAGGGACCAAAGCCTAGAAGTTATGTGTTTAGGGTAATGAGTGATTGTGAGTACAAGTGTTTGCAAGTAAGTGCCTTAGCCCTAGAACAACACCCCGGGTCAACCCTAAGGTCCAATAGTCCTAAGGGTGACTCATCTTGAGTTTTCCCCACAGTGACCCCACCTACTAAGTGATAGAGGTTAGGACCAATATGTGGAACTTCAAGTTGAGTAGAGAAGAGTTTGAAATTTCTAATGGTGAGGGTTCCTTGTCTAGTTTTCTAAGAATAGTCAATAGGAAAGTCCTATGGCTAGACCCTAGGCTACTAAAGGGGAAAAAATGAACCTCAGTCAAAAGTGAGGTCAATAATCACCTAAATTTAAATTCTAACATTTGTTAATCTTTCTCCCCTTAGATTTATTAAGGGGCTTGGTAGTAATCTAAGCTTGATTTTAAAACTTGTTTGGTGGGATTTAGAAGATAATATGATTGATGATTAACACTATCAACCTAGCTTTGATGATGGGTAAAAAGTCTTTAATGATTCAGAACTTGTCTTAGGAGCATTCACCTACACAACTTTTAAGTGAAATATTAACTGATTAATTGGGTACCTTGCCCTTAGAATGATTAAAATGTCCAAGTTCATCGAGTAATGGGATAGTTTTACTTTGACCTGGGATGACTAATAGAACAATATGATAAGTTCAAAATGAAATCAAATGTTTCAAGAGAACTTTAAAGGAGTTCAGGGTCATTCCTGAAACACTTTGGAATCTTTTGGATATTTTGAAGGACAAATTAAAGTTGCTATATTTTATTCTAAATTCATCAATTAAGATAATTTGGAACTCAATAAGTCATAGTTTGGAGTCCGTTAAGTACACATTCATCTACTCCTGCAATTTGTTTAAATTTCTGCATAATTATATATATATATGTTGCAAACGTTAATCTTTCAGCGGGAATGCTGAGAAGATGACAGACACTCTTTTATAATGTTATTTAATTTTTGTCATTTTACTTTCTGAAAAAATTGTAATTGCTTAGGTGTGTGCCATTCTTCACTTACAAAATCAAAACATCCTTTTCATAAATTAATCAACATTTTCAATACC
This sequence comes from Phalaenopsis equestris, assembly GCF_001263595.1. Classification (NCBI taxonomy): domain Eukaryota; kingdom Viridiplantae; phylum Streptophyta; class Magnoliopsida; order Asparagales; family Orchidaceae; genus Phalaenopsis; species Phalaenopsis equestris. The sequence continues at coordinate 122,664 of NW_018165256.1, read as the reverse complement.
TAAATAAATTGTTTCAATAAAGGTAACCATAAATCCTTTGAAATTTCACTAAACTTAAAACATCCTTTTGAATTTATGGGAGTCCCTCAAAGGAGGTAACCCAAGGTTGTTAATGAGATCTCCCCAGTTTAAATGGGTTTCATAACTCAAATTCATTTGGACTAAGTGAATCCGAAAGAAAATAGTGGTGCCAGAACGAGGGAACCGTGAGATCCTAACCGGTGTCGCTCTAACCAACTTTAACATCCCCCATAATATTTAAACAAACATAACCTTAGGAAACATTTGATTTCATATCAGGACTTGACACAATAGAAGAATTAAACTCGTTACGACAAGGAGCTTAGAGCTAGCATTGTGGACAGCACAGCCATCTTCAATAGCAAAACATGTTTACACCAGCTATACCATTCCTTAGAATTAAACAACAAGCCATAGAATTTTGAGGTTGTCTGCCTAGTTTGACATAAATCCTCAACTTTTATTTAGGGCTTTGTATGGCTCTACATACATTATAAGCCCTAACCTATTTTAGGATTCTGAGGTTATTATTCATCATGACCTAAATCCTCACATGTTCCAAGCTATTTGTGTGATCGTTTCACACGAATATAAGCCCTAAATAATAAAATTGGCAAGATGAAACATTTATATAATTTCTTTCTTGAAATTAAATCCAAACCATAGGATAGCTTGGGAAGTCACCGAGGTTCTCCTCATGATCAATGACATCTCCTAGTTCTTCCTTTGGATTCTAAAAATAAATATTCCAAATTTGAGTCATCCCCCTTTCACACCTCTTTGTCCGATCTCTTTGAAAAGTCTTATCCCTTTGGATTTCCTGAAGACAATATCCCCCTAAATTTTATCGAGAGTTTTCTTAGGTGACTTCAATTATCTAAGATGTAATTAACTATAAGGGCTTGCCTCTATAGGAAAATTTCAAAAACCCAGCTTAATATAAACCCTATTAATTCTTTGTATTAAATAGGGGAACTTGTCAGAGAACATAAAAAAAGGGTTTTTTGGAGACTTAAACGGATGTCATACATTTCTTAGTTTATATGATTGAGCCTTACAATCAAACCATATGTTTATCTTTCGAGATAAATACATAGCTTGAGGTGTAATGCTCTTTCATCTAAACTCTGAAAGATATGTGATCTATTTGATTTCATATTTTCTATATATATATATATATATATATATATATATATGTAAGTTAAATGTCCTTCCAAAGCGGGCGTCGAGATTTCTATTCCGGCGATCGACAGCTTCCACTAGAATCTTAAAATTGTGCCAATAGCAATTAGTTTAATTAGCTTTGTCTTTTTAGTGCATTTTATTTAGCATTCACTCTATTATTAGCATTCACTCTATTACTACTTTATATTCAAATCTAACACTTCACTTTTGTAGTTTAAAATTGTAGTTTACATTATAATCTTAAGAATTTACTAATAGGCATTTCCAACTTCCCTATGGGATCGATATCTAGGACTCCATTAGAGCCCATTATTACTTGAGCGATATATATACTTTGCATTATTTTTAGGGGATTTAGCAGTTTAAAGAGTTTTAAAAGATAGAATTATTTTCATTAAAGTAAATTTTGTTGGGATTAATTTGTATAATTACTATTGCATCTGTCGCGTGCATTTTGTAATATTGAAAGAAATTTGCAAGATTAACGCACTAAATCCACCTACATCAAGTTTTTGGTATCGTTTCCAGGGAAGTAACATAAAGTAGTAGTAAGTTATTTTATAATTTAAATTATTTTTATTAAAAAAAAGAGTTTTTGTAATTTAGTTTGAATATTTTCATATTTTAGTATGTTTGCTTATTTTAATTACTTATTGTGTTTGTTTATGTGTAGTGTAAGATCTGAATATGTAGTGCCTTATGATTCTGAGTTAGAAAGAATTATTAAAAAAATTTTAAAAATAACAAAAAGAGAAAGATAGTATTAGAAAATTGGATTGCAATGTGAGTAATGCTGGAAATGAAAATGAGGAAATGAAAATGAACATGAAAATGAACATCATCAGAGACATTTAAGGGATTATGCTAATCCTACAACATATGAAATTCACTTGAGTATATAAAACCCTGCTGTAGCTATAAATTTATTTGAGCTTAAACCTCTTATTATCTAAATGATACAAAATAATTAGTTTGAGGAAACACCAACTGAAGATCCTAATCTACACCTTGCTAGTTTTCTAGAATTATGTTCTATTTTTAAATATTATGGAGTGTCGAATGATGTCTTCACACTTATACTTTTTCCTTTTTCACTAAGGGATAAAGTTAAGATGTAGTTAAACTCGTTAGCACCTGATCTATCAGAAATTTGGGAGACTTTTTACAAAAAAAATTTATCTAAATATTTTGCACCTTAAATAACTGCTAGGCTTAGAAATGATATTACATGTTTTTGTTAATTTGAAGGAGAGTCAATTTATGAAGCCTGGGAAAGATTTAAAGATCTCCTTAGGAAGTGTCCCCTCCATGAATTGCCAAATTGGTTAATAATTTAAAATTTTTATATGAGATTGGTTGGATCTCTTAGATTGATAATTGATGCTGCTGCTGATGGATCATTAATGTCAAAACCATTCGATGAAGCATATTCTTTAATTGAAGAGTTGGCTACTAATAATTTTCAATGGCCATCTAAAAGGTTCAATCCAAAAAGAGTATCTAGTATTCATTATTCTGATACAATATCTATATTAGCTTCCCAAATAGCTACTTTATCAAAGAAGATAGATCAATATAGAATGAATTATTCTTAGAAATGATATGTGCTTCAGGAAAACTCATCAGGACAAATGATAGAATCTCAATCTTCTTATAAGACCTTAAATACAATAAATAATCATTCTAATAATCTTTATGCCAATTATTATAATCTTGGTTGGAAGAATCATCCAAATTTTAGTTGGAGTAACAATAAATCTAATGTTGTAAATCCACAATGGGGAAACAACACTACAAATCCATTGGGAAACTCAAACTTATAAACCTTACCCTCCAGGTTTTAATAATTTGCAGAGTAAGGAGAAAAATTTTTCAATGGAAGAATTGATATTGCAAAAGAGAAGCCAATTACAAAGTCAATGAACTGTAATTAGAAACATAAAGAGCAAATTAAGACTATTCACTATTCAACTGAGAAGTGGAATATTCAACTGAGAAGTGGAAAAGAATTGAAAAACAGAGTTTAAAAGAAGTGAATGTTGAAGTTGAAAAAGATGAGGTGGAAAATGAAAAATCTGGTGAATATTCTCATTTCTAGTTAAAAAGTTCTACTAAACTAATGAAAATCAATGTAGAAAGACCACCACCTCCATTTCCTCAGAGATTGAAGAAGAAAAATAGAGATAACCAATTTTCAAAAGTTTTGGAGATATTGAGGAAATTGATGATAAACATTCCATTTGTTGAAGCCTTGGAAGAAATGCCAAACTATGTGAAGTTCATGAAGGATATACTTAATAAGAAAAAAAAAGATTGTAGATAATGAAAGTGTTGCACTCAGTGAAGAGTGTAGCGCTATACTTTAGAAGAAGCTTCCTGAAAAACTTAAATATTTTGGAAGTTTTACTATTCCTTGTGCTATTGGTGAAAGATATTTTGGAAAAGCTTGATGTGATTTAGGAATTAGTATTAATCTTATGCCTTTATCAATTTTCAGAAGGTTGAGTTAGGAGATATTTCACCTTGAACTTAACTCTTCAGTTAGTTGATCGTTCAATTATCTATCCTAAAGTAGTTATAAAAGATGTTTTTGGTAAAAGTTCATAAACTGATCCTTCCTATGGATTTTATTGTATTAGATATGAAGAAAGAGAAAGAAATTCTTATAATTTTAGGAAGACAATTCCTTGTCACTGGAAGAGCTTTGATAGATGTGTAGAAAGGAGAACTAACTATGAGAGTTAGTGATCAAGAGGACACCTTTAATATTGCAAAATCAATGAGATATCCTGCAAAAGAGAAAGAGATTGAATGCTTTAGAATGGATATTAACGAATATTTAATCCATGAATATTTCAAGAAGACATTCAAAAAAGAATTTGAAAAGGAATATTTGGAATATCAAGATGAGGATAAAATTTAAGATGAATCTACGAAAGTAAGTAAAGAAAATTTGGATTTTATTCAGGCAAAATTTGAAATGTTAGACCCTATTGAAAGTAATAAGAATTTGATTTCATCTATTAAGAAAACACATAAATTAGAACTGAAAACCATTCATACACATTTGAAGTATGCATTTTTAAGAGATTTATCTACATCACCTGTTATAATATCCTCAAAATTACCTAATAAGAAAAAATAACGGTTGTTGGAAACTTTAACAAGATATAAAAAAGCTTTTAAATAGACATTAGCTGATATTTAAGGAATCAGCCCTTTAATTTATATGCATAGAATTTTATTGGAAGATCAACATGAATCAAGAGACAATCCTTATAGGATATTGAATCCTATGATGAATGAAGTTGTTAAGAAAGAGATTTTAAAATGGTTAGATGCAAGAGTAATATATCTTATTTCAAATAGTGCTTGGGTGAGTCAAATTCACTGTGTTCCAAAGAAAGGAGGTGTTACAGTAATGACACATGAGAATGATGAATTAATACCAACAAGACAAGTCACTGGATGACGAATCTACATAGAATATAGAAAATTAAATTCAGCCACAAGAAAGGATCATTTTATCTTACTCTTTGTGGACCAGAGGTTGAATAGGTTGACTGGGAACATATATATTTATTTTCTAGATGGATATAGGAGTTATCATCAAATACCTATTGCTCCATAGGACTAAGAAAGAATAATATTTACTAGTACTTGTGCAACTTTTGCTTTTCGACAAATGCCCTTTGGATTATGTAATGCTCCTACAATATTTCAAAGATGTATGATATCAATTTTTGAGTGATTTAATTGAAAAAGGGATTTAAGTCTTTATGGAAAATTTTTCTGTATTTGGAAATTCAGTTGAAATATGTCTAAATCATTTAGAGCAAGTTATAGAATGATGTGAAAAGACTAATCTCGTATTAAACTGGGAAAAATGTCAATTTATGGTTGCAGGAGGAATTGTGCTTGAGTACAAAATTTCAGAAAATGACATGGAAGTAGATACTGTAAAAATTTAGGTTATATCAAACCTACTCCACCTACTACTATTAGAGGAAGTAGATACTGTAAAAATTCAGGTTATATCAAACCTACTCCACCTACTACTGTTAGAGCAGTTAAGAGCTGTTTAGAACATGTTAAATTTTACAGGTGACATTTTAAAGATTTTTGAAAAATCACAAAGCCTTTTTGCCAAATTTTAGAAAAAGATATAAAAATTGACTTTAACCAAGATTTCCTTAAAGCCTTTGAAACTTTAAAGGAAAAATTGATCATTTCTTCTATAATTGATTCACTTGATTGAACTTTAAAGGAAAAATTGATCATTGCTTCTATAATTGATTCACTTGATTGAAAGAAATATTTTGAATTAATGTGTGATTCTAGTGATTATGTAAACATTTTGAATTAATGTGTGATTCTAGTGATTATGTGATTGGAGCTGTATTCGATAAAGATATGATAATATTATTGAATTCATATACTATGCTAGTAAGACTCTTAATGATTCTCAATTTAACTATACCACTAGTGAAAGAGAATTATTATCAATTGTTTATTCTTTTGATAAGTTTACATCATATCTGATTTTAGCTAAATGTGTTGTGCATACTGATGACTCGGTTATTAAGTATTTAATGCAAAAGAAGGATATGAAACCAAGATTAATTAGATTGGTACTTCTCATGCAAATGTTTGATTTTTAAGTAGCCAATGAGAAAGGGACTAACAATAAAATTGCTTATCATCTATCTAGGCTTAAATAGGAAGAAATTCTTGATTTAGAAAAAGAAATTAATGAAACTTTTCATGATGAACAACTTTATGGTGTAAAAGAATGGGAAATAATATGGTTTGTTGATAATGTAAATTATATTGTTAGTTCTAGTTTACCGTATGGACTAACAAAACAACAGGAAAAGAAATTCATGATGCAAAATCTTATTTTTGGGATGGCCCTTATTTGTATTAACAATTCAAATATCTAGTAATGAGACGATGTGTGCCTTACAAAAAAATTCAAGAAATTATCCAAAAATGTCAGGATTCTGAATTTGGAGGTCTTTTTGGGAATGATAAAACTATTCGTAAAATTGTGTTTAAAAATCTGGATTTTATTGGCCTACTCTTTTTAGAGATGTTAATATTTATATCAAAATATGTGATTAGTGTCAGAAAGTAGGTAATATTTCAAGAAGAAATGAATGCCTCTAAATTTTAATTTGGAAATTGAATTTTTTGATGTGTGGGGATTGAATTTTATGGAACCATTTATACACTCATTCCGAAATATATACATATTGATTGTAGTGGATTACATTTCAAAATGGATTGAAGCAATCGCTTTACCTTGATGTGTTGCTCAGAGTGTTTCAATATTTTTAATTAAAAATATTTTTACATGTTATGGAATATCGAGAGTAATCATTACTGATGGAGGATCTCATTTTAGAAATTCAACAGTTGCAAGATTGGTGAAAAAATATAATATAATGCATAAAATTGTAACTGTTTATCATCCCTAAACTAGTGGTTTGACAAGAGTATCTAATCATGAAATTAAAAGAATATTGGAAAAAAAGTGTTAATCCTAATAAAATGGATTGGACTGCTAGATTTGATACTGCATTATGGACATACATGACAACTTATAAGACACCTATAGGAATGTTCCCGTACAGATTAATTTTTGGGAGAATTTTTCACTTGCCGGTTGAATTGGAGCATAAAGCTTATTGAGCTATTAAGGAGTTCAATTTCAACTTGAAAGTTGATGGTGAGAAAAGATTAAAACAATTGAATGAGCTTAAAGAAATTATAAATGAATCTAACAATAATGCTGAGATTTATAAGGAAAGAATGAAAGAATGGCATGACCAGAAGATTACAAAAGGAATTTGATCATGGACAGGAAGTTTTATTGTACAATATGAGATTCAAATTATTTCCTGGAAAACTGAAGTCTAGGTGGAAAGGGCCATTCTGAATTGTTAAAGTCTTTCCTTATGGAGCTCTTAATATTGAAGATCCTAATACTGAAAGGATATATAAAGTGAATGGACATAGATTAAAACGTGAATTGTTAAAGTCTTTCCTTATGGAGCTCTTAATATTGAAGATCATAATACTGAAAGGATATATAAAGTGAATGGACATAGATTAAAACGATATTTTGATGGTCAAAGATCAGTTTTTAAAGAGATTGTAATGTTGGGTCACCCAGAATAAAGACTGGGAATGTTGGACTGATGACATTAAACCAAGCGCTTTGTGGGGGCAACCCACATTTATCATTGTTTATTTTGTTTCTTTGTTCTTGTTTGGAATATTTTACGTATATTAATATATTTTGTACTTCTATAGATTCTATGTATTTGAGAAGATTTTAAATTGAAAAAATATTTTAAAAAATATTTTTTACCTATTTGTATGGAAAAATTGAGAATTTATTGGTTTGAAATCCAAATGGTAAAATTTTTAGGAACTAGCACATGATGCACCACATTCCAGAGAGCTGGCGCATGACACGGCAGAATCAGCGCATGAAACGCCGCATCAACAAAGGAAAAAGTTCATCAGTTTCTATGTGCAAAAGCTACATGATCGTGCTCTTGTGAATAATAAACTAATCAAAGAGAGGGGGTTTGTGAATCAAGGATTCAACGCACCAAGTACTCGTGCAGAAGAGATTATTACATAGAGAAGCTCAGAAGTGCTTTGCTACACTACTACCGTTGTAGTTGTCCCTATGGTGAAAAAGTTTTATGCAAATCGTCATGGAATCAACCAAGGAATTCTCTATGTGCTAGTAGGGTTTGTGTGATTCACTCCTTCAAGAATAAACAAGATGTTTATGATTTTAAATGTGCCTATTTGCCACTATACAAATTTTACCCCTACTAGAGATAATATGAATGAACTCTACTGATACCTTACGGATGAAGATGCAAATTGGGAGGTCAGAGATGATAGAAATGTATGTTTTTCTTCATCATTGTTAAATCCTGCTTCTAAGGCGTGGCATTTCTTTATTACATTGAAATTACTTCCCACTATGAAAATCAGTAAGGTAACTAAGGAGAGTGTTATTCTGAACTACTATATTCAAACTGCAAAAACCTATTGATATTGGAGCAATAATTGTGAAATCAGTTTTGGGTTTGATTGTTAATGGATTTGCAAGTGGATTGGGGCATCCATCCACTATTTTCCTACTATGCAGTCACTTGCAAGTACCTTATGAGAGTTTAAGGAAAGTGCTTCTTCCTTCTCCTTCGAAGTTGATGGATCCAGAAGTCTATTATAACTGTATTGGAATAAGAGATAAGAATGGTATGAATGTTCTGATGGATTAACCATGCCAGAATTCATCACCTATTCAGCATAGAAATGAGGCAGTAGATGTTGGTGCTCTCATAATTCTATAAGAATTAATGAAGGATAGAGCTATGCTAAGCTTCTGAATTCAAAAAATGAAGGCATTAAATGTTGGTGCTCTCATTATCCATTAGGCTAGGCTCGGTTGTAGTTAATAGTGCTATAGCCAATGGATTGAGTTACCCTGCCCTAATTTTCACTTTATTTGAGCAATCAAGAGTAGAGTCCCATAAAAGTGAGGGAAAGCTATAGGCACAAAATCCTATTGGGAAGCATATGGCTCAAAGAGTAGAATCATTTATCTAGGAGTGGAGGTATTGATAGACCTTCTACATTAGCTGCAGAGGCCTCTACATCTAACTATACTTCGCTTGAAAATATTATGGAGCAGCTTATGATTCAACAAATGGATATTGTTATTATGCAGAATCAGATTGGAGAAATTGGAGCAAGAAATGTTTATAATGATGATTATAAGCAAAGGAGAGATCAGCATGACATAGCTTTTGAAGAAGCTATGGTTAAATATCTTAGGGGTAAATACAATGTGAAATTTCCATCTTGCCCCAACTTCCCTCCTTATGCTCCTATACTTGATGATGATGAAGAAGAAGAAGAAGAAGGTGATGATGATGATGAGGCAGCTGATGATGACTGATAGTCTTAGGAGTTTAGTTTGTTTTGTATGTTTGTTTGTTATGTCTGTTATGATGTTATTTTTTGATGATTTGAAATAGTTGTAGTAAAAACTTTCATTTTATGTTGTGGACCTAAATTGTATTAGTAACAATAAATTTTTACTTTTTCTGTACTTTTAGTAGTTTCAGTTGTTGTTTTAAAGAAGAAGAAGAAGAAGGTGATGATGATGATGAGGCAGCTGATGATGACTGATAGTCTTAGGAGTTTAGTTTGTTTTGTATGTTTGTTTGTTATGCCAAGTTTCATACTCAGAAATCCTTTGCAGGTTAGTTTTTATTTTCATGCATTTACTTTTTTCTTTCACTTACTAAAGATTGCACTAAAACATTTTTAAATCACTTAGAAACTTAAGTTTGGGGGAAAGAACAATTCTTTTAATAAGAGTGAAAAAAAAATTATTTGTCCTCAATTAACTATAGCCTTAAAATTATTTAACATGACCTGCGAGATTATGATTTAACTTTAAATCAATATACTTATGTTTATGAATATTATGGTAAATTTAGGTAAAAGTTTTTAATAATGAAGGTCAATTTTTAAATGAAAGATATTTGGTATGAAAAGATAGGACTATATGTTTCTATTTAAAAAAAAGGAAATTGTATTTTTGAATTATTAAGAATTTTAGAGTTTCATGTAAGAAGAAAAGAATGAAACTTTATGAAAAATTATAAACTAATATGAATTTATTAAGTGAAGAAGGGTAAGGAGTTTTGAATTTAAGAAGGGGATAGTGAAGTTAAAAATTATTAAAGGCTATCCAGATATAGTAATTCTCACTTGAAAAAGAAAAAGAAAAGAAAGGATTGAAAAGATACTAAAAGAAAAAGAAAAAGAAAAGAGAAAAGAAAAAGAAAAGAAAGAAAATTGAGTGAAGAGAAGCATAAGAAGATGCCTAATTAAAAAATTGGCTTCACTTGAATAAACTTATGGAAAAGGCTTTATTACATTTTTAAAGCTTGTATTGGAGTATTAGTAGCATTACTAGTAAATTTTTCCTGAAGTTCTTTTTTATATGAATGTCCTAAGCATCCAAAAACGAAAAATTGTGTTTTTTCTTGAAATGAATATAGATTCAGAAATCTTAAATTTAACTACTAAGTACTCTTAGACTTAAAGTTTGAATCTAAATTATTTAAGATTTTTCTTAAAGTTTACTATTTTATTTCTTAAACTAAAGTATAGGAGTTATAATTTAATCTCTATCCTATGCCAAATACTTTTATGTAGTAAAAGTGTCACTTGAAGACAAGTAACATTTAAGTTTGGTGGATTTTGATACCCCAAAATAAAATGTTGTTTTAAGTACACATTTTATGCTTATTTAGGGTGATATTGCACTTTAAAGAAGGGTATCTTCATGTTTTTATTGCAGGTATATCATATTTAGGCATTTGGAGTAAAAGTAACAAAAAGGACTAAATTTGGAGCCTAAATAGTGAATTTTGGAAATTATAGCGACAAATGTACTAGATTTACACCAAAAGCAAATTTTGATAATGATATGCACCAATTTTTATCAGTTACTTTCCCTTATCAACCGTTGTCACTATTCCAGAATTCTTCTCAAATACTCTGGTTGTCTCGGACTTCTCTGACTTTTCTTGGAAATTCATATGCTTGGATTCTTCTTGTAGATTCTTGTAGATTGTTGGCTTTGCTGTAGATTGTTGGCTTTGCTTAGTAGCTTCTCGAAGGTCTTGATGGTGAGTCCCTTAAGTATGAAGCATACCGTACCATGATGCTTTTGAGTAGAATCTACCAAAGTCTTGTTAGGCTTTTGCCTTTTCACTACGAGATCTCTAATAATAATGTGGTGCTGCACTCCAGTAAATCTCTTCATGAACAACTATTCTAACTCAGCAAATATTTTTACTTATCCATTGGGCAACTCGATATACCAATAAAATTCTATCCTTGACATGCTTCTAACAAACTGACAGAAGAGTAAGGCTTCAGTACCTCCGGTTTTGCCACAACTGGCTCAAAAATTTGCTACATGCTTTTTGGGACTTTCAGTCCCATCGAACATCGTAAAGTGTGATGACAAAAAACCCTTAGAGTAGTGCATGGCATCGAACTCCTCTGGGTAAGGTCTATCCTTTGAAATCAATGCAACACCCTTAGATTAGGCTAAGGCCTCCAAAATTTTTTGTTCAACCAACTGCTTTATATCATTTTCTGGTATTACACTTGGTGGGAATCTTTCTTTCGTTGATAATCTCTGTTGGTGGAGGTTACTTCTCTCCCTTCATTAGTAATGTTAACTATCTCTGGCTGGTTGATTTTTGGAGAAGCTAACTGCTGCGACTGGGACTTTCCATAAACTATAGCCATGATAGCCATACTGGTGTCCATCTCTTTCTTTCTCTTCTCCATCTGACTGATCTGTTCATCTCTTAGCGGAATAGCCCTACAAAAATCATATATGTTGTTCCCTTTAATAAGAGGTTGGGCACCACGTGCAGATGTAGAGGCTCTTGTCTCAATGACATGATTATCCATAAAGTCTTCATCGAGGTAATCATTAAAATCAAAATATTCATTATCCATATATAATCCATGCTCTTTGACTAACTCAGAAATCTCAGCCCTGAGCTTTTTAAATTTTCTACAATTATCACTTCCTAGATTATCTTGAGATCTAGAGAACTCTCCTGAACATCCTCACTTTGTACGTCAAAATTGGTAGTAACGGCTGCAGCGATATCTGATACTTTGGACCTACTTCGGACCCTTGCTTCATTCCACAATCTTGCCTTGCGGGCTCATCAAACTATACTGGTACGATGACCTTGGGTACCCATACCTTCTTTTTTGACAGTGATGTCTTATGATGGGGTGTCTCAACAGAGGCATCGGTGTGTCGGGGAAAGGTATGCTCCCCTCAATGCAGACCAAAGACTGCACCGGGTGACTTCATTACTTTCTCCTTGTTTGGGGAACTCTTATGCGCAACAACTGATAGTATACTCCAACCCAGATATGACTTCGCGAGTCGACGTCCTGCAGACCTTGGAGCAGCAATGATAGCAAAATCGGTGGTAGTGACAGTAGTATCATCTCGTCTCCCCTAACGGAATCTGACGGGAATGTGAACTGGCAAAACTTCAGATGATCTTTGAGACATTCAAACAAATATGAGATCCTTCAAAATTTCTTTCTTCATTTGAGGGAAAAACAATTGAACATCCTTCTTTATCAGTCAACCTCTGAAATATTGTATGAACTTAGGTGATAGGAGTGATTTTCTCCTTCTCCTCATCACAATCATGAAGTAACGCTAATGAAGCAGCAATTTTATGAATACTTTCATGCCTATTAGTATTCATTAAAGGGTGAAACATACTCCCTTGAATAAGTGGAGAGGTCTCAAGTAGTCCAAGCTCCTTCTGGCGAGGAATCTCATCAACAAATACTTTCTCTGAAGCTCGGGCTTTAGTAGCCTTCCGAATCCTTTGACTACGATTTCTTCTCTGAGACCGGTTTAATGGCTTAGACTTTAAGCTAGATCAAATTTCAAATACCAATGTTGAGGTAGTAAATCCTTCAAATGTATCTTCAACAATCATAATCTCATTTCCTTTAGTAACGGAGGGAAAAATTGACTTAACAGGTGTCGAAGAGGCAATTGTCCTCACCTTCTTGCAAGAAGGGAAATTGAGGACAGGTCAAGTTAAACTCAATAAAAGGCTTCTGTACTTCCAGAAAGGCAACTTTCATGACCACAAATGGGGCCTTTCTGAGTACAACTTTAAATAAAAGGCTTCTGTACTTCCAGAAAGGCAACTTTTATGACCACAAATGGGGCCTTTCTGAATACAACTTTGAGTTCATCGAATCTGACTCCAAACTTGATGGTGGGGTCAACATTGCAGACATCGCAGCTGGTCCACTGGTTGCAAGAAAAAGTATGCATCGGGAATGCCATTACAGTAGCTTCAAAAAGAAAGTTTTTTGGTTAGTTATTTGGCCAATACCTCGTAATTCTAGTGCGAACACTAAAAATTAACAAGAGTCGTTCTGTAGACTGGGCAAGACTTTATTTAAATTCTAGTTTGCGAAGACTTTAAAATTAAGTAAAGTAAATTAAAAATAGGGGAATTTAATTAATTAAAATGTTAAAAGAAAAGCCCCACAAATTGATTTAATTTGTAAAGTGGCAAACTAAACCTGAAAAGATACAAGGGAAAAAGGTAAAGTTTAGGGCCCAATGTGGGACCAACTTCACAACGCACAATGCCCAAATAGAACTAGTCCACCTACACATCTATCGGGGGTCTGACGCCACACAAAGATAAAATTCCTAATGAATACCTGAACCTCTCTATTCAAAAGTGATTTATGTTGTTGTAGTTGGGCTATACAAAGGCCTAAAAGAAAAAGGTTAAATATTTATGTTGCACTAAGTAGTCGACCTCAAAATCTTATAGCTTGTTGTTTAGTTATAAGAAAATATGTGTTATTGTAGCTCCTCATGTTGTTGTAGAAGGCTGTCCACAAAGCTAGCTCCAGACTCCTCAGCAAAGTAGCAGTCTTAAGGTCTAAGGTTTAATGGTTTGAATTACAAGTTGAATGTTCAATCAATATGGGGGGTTAAGTTTGATTAGAGCTACACCGGTTAGGATCTCACGGTTCCCTTATTCTTAAGTTTGATTAGAGCTACACCGGTTAGGATCTCACTGTTCCCTTATTCTGTTATCACTATTTTCTTTTGAATTTACTTAGCTTAAATGAGTTGTGAAACCCATTTAAATTAAACCCATTTAAATTGGCCCATTTAAATTGGGGAGATCTCGTTAGCAATGGTGGGTTACCTCCTCCGAGCGACAACCGTAAATTCAAAAGGATGTTTTATTTTTAGTGATATTTCAAAGGATTTATGGTTACCTTTGAAACAATTTATTTTAGATTTCTGAAATTATTGATTAATTTTTTAAAATGGTTTTGGTTTTTACATGTAAAGTAAAGTGCACAACAAAGTAGTTGTAATATTTTGCAACAAGAGTAGGTTGCAGAAAGTAAAATGATAGGAATTAAATAACACTGTAAAAGCATGCTTGTCATCTTCTCGGCATTCGAGGCATTCGAGCTGAAAGATTATTTTTTGCAACATGTATATAATTTTGCAAGAAATTTTAAAAAATCAAAAGAGTAGATGAAAGTGTAGTTTCCTAACCCTCAAACTATGACTCAGTGAGTCCCGAAAGATCTTGCCGAATGATTTTTTAGAACTAAATATAGAAAGTTCAATTTGTCCTTCAAAATGTCCAAGAGGTTCCAAATTTTTCAGGAATGATTGTGAACCGCTTTAAGGATCTCTTAAAAAGTTTTGTTTTCGCTTTGAACTTATTATGTTGTTCTATTAATCATCCCAAGGCCGAGTTAAAATTACCCCATTATTCGGTGAACCTTGACATTTCAATTATCCCAAGGATAGGGTATTCAATTAATTAGTTCATAATTCACTTATGAGTTATGCAGGTGGATGCCCTAAAGGCTAGTTTAAGTCATTAAAAATTTTGGACCCACCACTAAAGTTAGGCTTATATTATTTAGAGGTATTTAAAATCAATCATGTTAGCTTTTCTAAATCTTATGAAATAAGTTTAAATATCAAGCCTAGATCACTACCAAACCCTTAACAATCTCAATGGGAGAATTTGCCATTATTAAAATTTTTAACTTAAGTGATATGTATTCTCATTGAAATCTCACATTATCCTCAATCATGGCCTTAAAATAAGTTAATTATCATCTTTCTAACCCAAACCCATTACTTTATAAATCATTTGATTTTGATTAAATTTCAAATCTCGATAATTTAGAAAATTACAATTCTACTCTTATCATGGAAAGGTGACAAATTGGTTTCTACCTTTTATCCCATTGTGTTTCAATCATACAAAAGTAATTATTAAGATGAAATTTTCCCATTTTTCTCTTTGGTTAATCCTAAATTTTAATTAAGGAACAAAAATATAAAATTACCACTTTGCCCTTGGGGCTCTCCACTTCATAACTCATTAAGCACAATTCAAATAACTTTGAAAATTTTAGAGTACCTTATCCAAGGCTTAATTGAAACATCAGAGGAGAAAATGTAGGATTTCAAATTTTAATTTACTTTCAATAATTATTTTAACTTAGAACATAAGATTTTTCATAATAATTTCTTTAATCAATCAAAATAAAGTTTTTTTTTTGTTTATGGAAAAATTATTAGAGGTTCACCAAGGTCAGAGAAACACTTAGGATAAAATTCCATAATTTTTCAAATCAAATTTTAATTATTACAATTATTTGGTTAATGACTTACTTTTAAATTATTTATTATAATTATTTTATGGGAAAATAAGGAAAACACATTTTTAGGCCTTTAAAAATTAATTTTTAACTGAGAAAAATTAGGAAAAACACTTTAGTGAGTCCTAAGTGATAAGAAAAAAATTAGGAACATTTTGAACCTTTTTTGTATCTTTGAAATTTTTAGTCATTTTTATATATTTTTAATTTAAAATATAACTAAAAAATGAAGTATTTTCTCAAAAATAATTTTTATTTTTCCTAAGTGCCCCTGATCACAAGGAACTCAAAAAATTACTTTTCATAATTTTCCTAACTGTATTTAATTTATTATAATTATTTTTGTACAAAAATGCAATTTTTCTCATAAAATCAAGTTTAGTACTTACACTTAATCAAATAAATTTTAATTTTTTACCGCTAGTCAACATGATTTTCTACACAATGTGAAATTTATTTTAATAAGTTTTAATTAATATTTAATTTAAATAAATTAATACAAGTTGTAAATATTGAATTAACTATAGAAATGTATAAAATTATCCAAACCATTCTGATAATTTTCCTAAGTTCCTCTGACCATAGGGAACCTACTAAAAATTATCTCATAATTTTCCAAGTGGTATTTTAATTTATATAATTAATTTAATCTAAATTGGACATCCACGCTTGAAAATTATGGATACAAACACAGAGATGCCCTCCACCTTGAAAAAAATCAAGGAACATCTCCACTGTCTTGAGGAACAAACCCTCAAAGTTTCAAGCCATGGTGAACCTTATTTAATCATAATAAATTAAAATATCACAGAGACAATTTAATTAATTAAAATTCAAAGGCTCAACAAATAATTTTTATTTTTAGTCCACATTATTTTCATATGTTCACTGAGCAAGAGAGTAATTTTATTTTATTTTTATGATTTTTTTATGTAAAGATATAGATTTTTAAAGATCTGGCATTTAAATAAATCAGAAAAAGACCCTTTTTATCTACTTATCCAGCTCATTCTACAACGGCTCCAAAAAGCCATGCGGCGCTCCACCATTTGACGCCGTCTTCTAACTCAGCTGTTACACGTCCTGCCGTTACATTCCATCCGTTCATCCGACGCAATCCAAAGTGTCCATTTGATACACACACGATCGGACGACATCCGTTCATCATTCTGAACTGACGCAACCCTTAATCCGTCCACATTAAAACATTAAGATGTAGGCTAGACTCAACCAAATCACTTCAGGTTTGTTCCTACACCTTCATCTACTCAAGACGAGCATATCTATACGACTTAAATAGTATGAAATACAATATGTACGCATGGAGAATCAAAGTAAGCTCGAATTGGGGTGAGAGTTCAATACCTTTGTCTGAGAGGTGTAGCCTCAATCAGATGGTTACAGAAGCTTCAAAGGAGTCCAATGAACCTTCAGATGAGCTCCTGTGCTATGGTGAAATGTCTAGCTAAAATTTCAACAACGTTGGCTTTCAGGTGTTGGTCTAGAGCTTGGTTAGAGACTCTCTGTGATGGGGATTTTGTGGGGGATTAAGTCCTTTTACTCTCGGGATGGTGTGTGCACAATTAATTGAATTTTGGTGGACTGTGGAGGTGTGCTGAAATAAGGCTCTCTGTGATGGGGCTTTTATGGGGGATCAACTCCTCTCACTCTGAGGATGGAATGTGCACAATTAATTGAACTTTGGTGGACTGTGGAGGTGTGGGGAAATATGTCTTGGTTCTGACACTAAATTGGCTTGAGAAATTATCTCAGGGAAGTAGATTTGGGTGGTTGGAAATAGTGGGTTAGCTCTTAGGGAGGTTTGGAGTAGTTCTATTGAGATTTTGGCAGAGTTTGACCTAGGTTTCAAGCTCTCTTACCTTTGTCCATTAAGGGTTCCATTTATAACCAAAGATGCCTGGTGGAGCTCAGGGGGTTTGATGGCTACAATTGGAAGCTTAGGCAGAGGGAAGAAAAGCTCCAATGGTTAATGGGGTTTAGCTAACTCAGGTAAGTTCAATTTTTGGTTTTGGCCACTTGGGGCTCACTTGGGCTGGCTGTTTCAGGTGGCTGAGGTGGTGGCTGGCTAGGGTTAAGTAACCTCTGGGCTCAGGGAGGCCAGGGGGTGGCTAATGATGGTTAACCCCTAATGGCAAGTGATGATGGCCAAGATATTTTGGTTTAGGCCAAAAAAAGATGGAGGTCACTTAAATCAAAGGGACCAATGATCCATAGCTCATACAAGGTGGGCTAGCTGGGTCTAGCCTGTTTACTAGAGTCCAAATGGTGATTGTAGGGGCTTTAGTTTGATCAATTTGGTTTGGTTTAGTCAATTTTGGTGCATGGGTTCAATTTTGGGCATTCTGGCTGGATGTTATGTTTAGGTTGGGATATTCATAACATTGAGCTCAAATAATTGTTCAAAATGGGGAAGATGATTTTCATAAGGAGTTTATAAAAGGTTTGGAGTGATTTTGAATTGTTTTGGAAGTTCAATTTGTAGGATTTTGGCTCATGGTCAATTTTGTGGATGTTGGGTTAGAGTTAGGTTTGAGTTGGGCTAGAGTTTCGTTATGGCCCAATTGATGGTTCAATTTGATGTGGGTGATTTTCGTGAAGATTTTTTTATATCAATTAGATGAAAATTTTGGGATTAAGGAGTTCAATTTTGTGGAATTTAGGGATATGGCTAATTTGGGGAAAATTGGGTGTTTTGGTTCAAGTTGATTTTGAGTGGAATTGGGGCTTGACCAAGGCCAATTAAAGGTTCAATTTGATGTGGGGAACTATTGCAAAGAGATTATGATTCAAAATTTGGGCAATTGGATAGGTTTGGGGGTTCAATTGAGTTGGATTTCGGCTTAGGGTCAAATTAGAGATTTTGGGGTTAAGATTAAAATTGGGCTTGAAACTATATTTAATTGAGCTTGGATTTGGTCTCAATTAACATTAGGTATGAGGAATTAGAGTTTAGAATTGAAATTGGGAAAGATTGGGCTCAAATGGGTGGACATTAGGGATGAATTAGGGTAATTGGGCCTTTAAAGGCATTTTAGCGCTTTTGGTCAAAATATGTCAAATTAATCAAATTAGGCTCAATGGAGTGGTCCAAATTGATTTTGGAGACATTTAAAATGGTTTTGAAGGTTATGTGATAATTTGGTTCACTAGGGTTATATTGTAATTTTGGTAAAATGAGGGGTATTTTGGTAATTTTGAAAAATTGAAGTGTTTTTGACAATTTTAGGGTTTCAAGGGTAATTTGGTAAATTGGGTAGATTTTGGGGCAAAAAGCTAAGTTGGGTATTTTGGTAAAATTAGGGGTGTGAACCACACTACTTGAGTTGTGGACCAATAGAATTCCCTACTTTGGGTCCTCCATATACTGGTCTTAGCTAGACCCTAGCATAGAGCTAGTGACCTAAGGGACCATTGATACGCAAAAAATATATGCATTTTTAGACTCATATTTTGTACTCATTTTTTGTGATATTGCACTTTAATGGAAGAGATTTTTATGTTTTCTTATAGGTTGCTGAATCTTAGGACTTGAAGCAAAAATGATACAAAAAGTATGAAATTTGAAGCAAAAATGAAGAAGTTGACAATTTGTTCAGCGTCGATGGCGCCAGATGCAGCGCCAACGACGCCGTTTGACAAAGAGCATTGAATTAAATATTGAAATACTGGTGACAACGGTGCCAATGTCGGTTCAACCCGTGTTTCTACAAGATTCGACAAATATGGATGCTTTTTCAATAGTTTTTGGAGGCACCTATTGGAGAACCAACTCTAGCCATTATTTGGGGCCGAAATTGATCAATAAAGTGACTTTTCCTGACATTTCATTTCCTCAATTCAACCCTCCAATTCAACCCTATACGCATTACACATTCCTCCATTTTCATTCCACGACCATTTAGGGTCCATTATTTTTACAATTTAGAGTTTTGTGGTGAGATTAAGAGTGTATTTTTCTCTAAGAGTGTTGAAGAAGTAGAAAAGTGAGAGATTTCTTCTTCCTTCATTTCTTAGAATAGGCTACAAGGGATTTGCTTCTAGAAAGAGTTTCAGATAAGTGTTGTTTGTTTATTAGGGTTGTATGAAATTTCTTTTATATATGAAATTTTTGTTTTATTATATCTTTCCATGAAGTCTGAGTAGTTTACGTTATCTTTCTCCCTACTCTGAGATATGGTGAAATGAAGAGATAATATGGACGTGCCAATAATAAAATATGTAATAAATTGTGATGATTTTTCAACTCCAAACTTAATTTACTTTTCGATTTGGCCAATTGAATTGTTAAAATATGTTGTGAAACATACGATCCGAGAAATGAAGTATGAGTTATACAACAGAGTGAGAATCACATTTAATTTCATAAAGGATTATTATTTCGTTCATGGAATTAAGTGCAAATAAATATGGAAATATACTTTGTTGGTTGTAGAATTGGAGAATATTTAGGGTGACAGACTAAAATCGCCGATTCGGTATTAGTTCTTAAGAACTAAAGCAAGAGTCAGCCTTCAGGGGAAGGGAAGTGGGAGCTCTAGAGAGGGAGCCATTATCCTTCTAGCCTAGCCACAAATTTAGATACTAAACCTAAGATTAGCCAATGATTTTCTATAACACTAAATCAGGGTAGAGAATTACAATTGCTCCAATTTGGCAAATACAATATTTAATGTCTCATTTTACCAAAACCTAAATTTTAATTAAGGTTTTCTTTTGTTGGATAAGCAAAGGAAATAAAGGAAATATTTATTTCCTTTCTTGGAGGCGGAAAGGAAAGTTACTGTTTAAACTTTATATTTCAGTTTTGTTAGTAGTTAAATAATTTGTTTCTAATAATATCTCAACATTCAAAATTAGTGACATTTATTTCATTTTGACTTTCTGTGAATTTCCTTTGTAATTTCCTAGTAAATTTATCATTTCAAATTTAAACCTTTCCCGTGGGATTGCTATTTGGGGCTTAAATAGAAAGTCCTTTATTACTTGAAAATGATACATATACTTGCATAGAATCTCAATACTATTGCTTAAATTTCAAATTAATAAAATATTGCATCAAGTTTTTGGCATTGTTGCATAGCAGAGTCAACTATATGATTTTTACACAACTATATAATCCGGGATCAAGTTTTTGGCGTCGTTGTCGGGGAAGGTGACAGTAAATTAAATTGATTTGGTAAATTAGGAAATTTATAGATAATTAATTAAAAAAATTCAAAAAAAAATCAAAAATAAAAAAAGAAAATATATTTTTATTTAAGATTTATTTTTAGGAAATTTTCTGTGCTTATTATATTTGTTTATGCAAAATATTGGATCTGAAGGTTTAGTACCATACGATTCAGAATTATAGCGCACTATCAAAAAAAATTGAAAACAACAAAAAGAAATTAAAAACTTAAACGAAATGGAAATTAACTTAAATAATGAAATAAATGAAAATCGACAAAGACCTTTAAAAGATTATGCTAATCCGACAGCAGATGAATTTCACTTGACTATTCAAAATCCTGATGTTGTTGCTAATTCATTTAAGCTTAAACCTGCTATTATCCAAATGGTACAAAATGATCGGTTGGGAGGAACACCTACTAAAGATCCAAACTTACATCTTACTATTTTTCTTGAAATTTATGCTACTTTTAAATATGACAGTGTCTAATGATGTTGTTAGGCTTAGACTTTTTTCTTTTTCATTAAGGGATAAAACGAATGCTTGATTAAATTCATTAGCACCTGGATCTATTAGAACTTGGGGAGAACTACCACAAAAATTCTTAGCTAAATATTTTCCACCCTCGAAAACTACTAAGCTTAAAAATGATACTACAACATTTTGTTAGTTTGAAGGGGAATCGATATATGAAGCTTGGGAAAGATTTCAAGATCTTCTTATAAAATGCCCACACCATGCTCTACAAGATTGGTTAATAATTCAAACATTTTATAATAGATTAATAGGATCACTTTAAACTATTATAAATGC
The DNA here is from genome assembly GCF_001263595.1 of Phalaenopsis equestris. Taxonomy (NCBI): domain Eukaryota; kingdom Viridiplantae; phylum Streptophyta; class Magnoliopsida; order Asparagales; family Orchidaceae; genus Phalaenopsis; species Phalaenopsis equestris. Next base: position 101,114 of record NW_018165256.1, on the reverse strand, counting down.
TGTTGCGGGTGGATCACTAATGTCAAAACCTTTTGATGAAGCATATTCTTTAATTGAAGAAATGACTACTAATAATTTTCAATGACCCTCTGAATGGGTAAATCCTAAGAGAGTAGCTAGTATTAATGATTCTGATGCAATGTCTATTTTAGCATCTCAAAATGCTGCTATTTTGGAAAATATTGATCAAATAGGAGTGAACTATTCTCAAATACCCCCAGTATGAGAGGAAAATTCACTAAGAAAGATCATTAGTACTCCATCATCTTATGAAACATTAAATGCTATCAATAATTGAAATAAAAATCCCTATTCTAACTTTTATAATCCTCGATGGAAAAATCAGCCTAACTTTATTTGGAATAATTATAACAATTTGGTGAATCCCTCTAGAAATTCGAATGACCAAGGAAATCCTAGTTTTCGACCTTATTATACTCCTAGATTTAACACTAATCCTAACTCACAAGTTAAGGAAAAGAAGTTGACGGTGGAAGAAGAAATGTTAAACACGGGAAATCAAATACAGAATCAAGGGGTTGCTATTATAAATATTGAAAATCAACTAGGACATATTGCTACTGCACTCAGTAACAGACCTTTTGGAATTCTTTCGAGTGCGGTAGAAGTTAATTCAAAAAATCCAAATAAGGAGAAAATTAAAGCTATTCAATTACGAAGTGGAAAAGAAGTTGAAAGAAGGATCCAAAGGGAAACTAAAGTTGATGAAGAGAAGGAAGCAATGGAAAGTGACAAAATCCAAAATGAAAATGAACAAACACAAGGACCTTTAGAAAAACCATTACCTCTATTTCCTCAAAGACTGTAGCAAAAGAACAAAGATAAACAATTTACAAAATTTTTGAAAATCCTTAAGAAGTTAACAATAAACATTCCTTTTGTTAAAGCTTTGAAACAAATGTCAAGTTATGTGAAATTTATGAAGGATATACTAAACAAAAAAAGGAAGTTTATAGATCATGAGATCGTTGTTGTTAATGAAGAATGTAGTGCTATTATTTAGAAAAAGCTTCCTGAAAAATTAAATGATCCTAGTAGTTTTACTATACCTAGTGCTATTGGTGAAAAGTTTTTTGGAAAAAATTTATGGGAGTTAGGAGTGAGTATCAATCTTATGCCTTTATCAATCTTTAATTGTTTATATTTGGGAGAGATTTCGTCTACTACTGTAACTCTTTATTTAGTTGATCAATCAATAACTTATCTAAAAGGAGTTATAGAGGATGTATTAATAAAAGTGGATAAATTTATTTTTCTTGTCGACTTTGAAGTATTGGACATGGAGGAAGATAAAGAAATTCCTATCATTTTAGGGAGACCATTTCCTGCAATAAGGAGAGTTATGATAGTTGTGCAAAAAGGAGAATTAATAATGAGAGATAATAATCAAGAAGTAACATTTAATATTGCAAAATCTATTAAATATCCAATAATTAAAAAAGATAATGAATGTTTTAGGATTGAAGTAACTGATTATCTAAGTAATGAGCAATTTAAGAATGAGTTTGAAGACAAATTAAAGAAAGTAGAATTTTTTGAAACCATGGATGAAATAAAAGGAGAAGATTTGGATTATATTCAAGGTAAATTTGAAAGTTTAGACTTGTTGGAAAACGATAAAATAAATCTTATTCCTTCAAATATTAAACCACATGAACTTGAACTGAGAATATTACCTGCCCATTTAAAATATGTGTTTTAGGAGAGTCATCTACATTGCCTGTTGTTTTATATTTCGAGTTAACAAAAATTCAAGAACAAAAATTAATAAAAATGTTTAAAAAATATAAAAGTCTTTTGGATGGATTTTAACAGATATTAAAGGATTTAATCCTTCTATTTGTATGAACAAAATTATATTAGATGAACAGTATGAACCTAATAATGATCCTCAGAGGAGATTGAACCCAATAATGAAAGCAGTTGTTAAAAAAATTCAAAATGGCTAGATGTTGGAATTATATATCATATTTCAGACAGTGCTTAGGTAAGTCCAAATCACTGTGTTCCGAAGAAAGGAGTGACCGCTGAAAAAAATGTAAAAAATGAATTAATACCAATAACATAAGTTACTCGTTGGCAAATTTGTATTGATTATAGAAAATTAAAGATGGCCACCAGAAAAGATCACTTTCCTTTACCTTTTGTAGACCAAATATTGGATAGATTGACTGGGAACAAATATTAATACTTTTTAGATGAATATACCACTTGTCACCAAATTCAAATTACTATAGAGAATCAAGAAAAGACAATATTTATAAGCCCATATGAAACATTTGCTTTTTGTAGAATGTCTTTTGGACTATACAATGCACCTGCAACATTTCAAAGATATATGATGTCAATCTTTAGCAATTTTACTGAACATGGAATGGAAGTGCTTATGGATGATTTTTTTGTATTTTGAACTTCGTTTGAATTATGTTTAAATAATTTAGAAAAATTTCAATAAATATGTGACAAAATCAACCTAGCACTAAATTGGGAAAAATGTCAATTTATGGTTGCAGGAGGAATTATACTTGGGCATAAAATTTTAGAAAATGACATGGAAGTAGATCCTGCAAAAATTCAAGTTATTAAAAAATTACCATCTCCTTTATAGCTAAAGTACCTCCTCCTACTACAGTGAAAGGGTTAAGAAGCTTTTTAGGACATGCTGGTTTCTACATGCGTTACATAAAAATTTTTCTAAAATAAATAAGTCATTATGCCAACTTTTAGAAAAGCACACAAAATTTGATTTTAATGAGGAATGAATAAAAGCATTTGAATTTTTGAAAGAAAAAGTAATCACTACACCTATAATAGTTCCACTAGATTGCGAGAAACCATTTGAAATAATATGCAATGCTAGTTATTATGCTATTGGGGTTATTTTAGGACAAACGCTCAACAAAGTTTTTAAAGTAAAATATTATGCTAGTAAAACTCTAAATGATGTTCAAATTAACTACACGACTACTGAAAGAGATTTACTCGCTATTGTTTATGCCTTTGATAAATTTAGACCTTACTTAATTGGAACTAAATTTATAGTGCATACAGATCATTCTACTATTAAATGCTTGATGCAAAAGAAGGATGCTAAACCAAGATTAATTAGATATATGCTTAGTTTGATTTTACTATAATTAATAGAAAGGAAAATGATAATCAAATAGCTGATCATTTGTCTGGACCATAAAGAGAAATATTAACTAATTTTGTAAATGAAATTTTAGAGAATTTCCTTGATGAACAATTATATAGTATTGATGAAATGAATGTAACGTGGTATGCCGATATAGCAAATTACATTTCAAGTGATATTTTATCACCTGATATGCAAAATCCATAATTAACGAAATTTATATATGATTCAATATTTTATTTTTGGATTGACCCCATATCTTTATAAAAAATGTAATGATCTAATTATTAGAAGATATGTACCTTATGAGGAAACTCAGCAGATAATTGAAAGATGTCATGATTCTGAATTTTGAGGATATTTTAGAATGAATAGAACTGCATATAAGATTTTGCAAGTTGGATTTTTATGGCCTACTCTTTTTATAGATGTTATTGAATATATTAAAACATGCAATTATGTCAACGAGCAGAAAATATTTTTAGAAGAAATTAAATGCCTCTAAATTACATATAAGAAGTTGAAATTTTTGATGTGTGGGAATTAGATTTTATGGGACCATTTATGCCTTCATTTTAGAATTTATATTTATTAACTGATGTTGATTATATTTCCAAATGGATTGAAGTTATTGTTGTACCTAGATATGATGCTCAGAGTGTTTCTAAATTTTTAATTAAAAATATTTTATAAGATATGGAAT
>NW_018165256.1:87478-97244 GCF_001263595.1 Phalaenopsis equestris | reverse complement strand
TGAGAGTAATTATTATTGAGGGAGGATCTCATTTTATGAATAAGAGAATAAAAAAATTGATTAAGAAATATGATATTATGCATAGATTCTCTACTGCTTATCATCCTCAGACTAGCGGTCTAGCAGAAATATTAAATAGGGAAATTTAACGGACTTTAGAAAAAACTGTAAATCTTTATAAATTGGATTAGTCTGCTAGATTCGATACTGCATTATGGGCATACAAAACTGCTTATAAGACTCCCATAGGAATGTCCCCATGTAGACTTATTTTTAGAAAAACATACCACTTACCAGTAGAATTGGGAACATTTTGGGCTATTAAGAAATTTAATTTTAATTTATAGGATGCTCGTGAGAAAAGATTATTACAACACAATGAACTTGAGGAGATTAGAAATGAAGCATATGATAATGCAAAAATATATAAAAAGAAAATGAAAATATGGCATGATCAGAAGATTATTCAAAAGAAGTTTGAACCTAGACAAGAAGTTTTATTATATAATACAAGATTGAGATTATTTCCAGGGAAAGTGAAATTCAGTTGGTTAGGATTATTTAAAGTAATTAAGGTCTATCATTATGGAATAGTTGTTGTTAAAGATCCTAACACTGGAAAGATATTTAATGTTAATATGCATCGATCGAAGTGTTATTATGAAGGGCACATACCACAATTTAAAGAAGTTTTAATATTAAGTCAACCCAACTAATCAATGGTGCGTTGGACTGACGACATTAAACCAAGCTCTTTAAGGGAGGCAACCCATATATAAATATATATATCTATGTATTCCTATTTTGTTTGATAAGTGTTTATATATTAGTACATAATAATATTACACAATTTTATAAATTATAAATTAAGACAACTATTGGTATTAGAGGAAACATTGGAATCAAATTGATCGAAAAAATGAAAAGACGCAATTTTGACCTCTAGCGCCGACGACTCCCGCAGACAGACCAAAGTGCCGACAACACCATTAGGAGCGCCGACAGCACTGATAATAGTTTAATGGTTTTTGGCAGATTTTGGTGGACTTTGGCGGGATTATGCTCCGTAATAACTGTCGAGAGGAGTTTTTAAAGTCCTAAAAACTGCCTTAGATGACCACAAACTTCCTATTTTCGAATTCCATGGCCACCAATTCCAGAAATACTTCCAGGTATGGAGTTTTCAATAGAATAAAATTTATCAGTTTTGATGCACAAAGATTATACGACAAAGTGATTACAAAGAAGAGCTTATCAAGGAGAGAGGCTTTGTCAATCACGGATTGATTAATCAAAGTTCTCCGATTGATAAAATCATTGTACAAAGACGATGAGAAGTTTTGTGCTACACTACCGCTGCAGTTGTTGTACCAATAGTGAAGGTATTCTATGCCAATTTACATGGAATTACCCAAGGATTTGTCTTCGTATGAGGAAAGGTTGTACCATTTACTCCTGCACGAATCAATGAGTTGTATATGATAGAAAACGCTCCAATCTATCATTATACAAATTTCATCCCTACTAGAGATCTGATGCAAGATGTCTATAATTTTCTGACGGATGAAAATGATATTTCGAAAATGCTAGATGAAGGATATGTTATTTTCTCTGCTTCATTACTTAATCAAATATCAAAGCAGTGACATTTCTTCATTTTTTGCAAAATTACTCCTACCATGAAGATTAGTAGAGTCACCAAAGAAAGTGTTATTTTGAATTATTGCATTCAAATGGAAAAACCCATTGATATAAGATCTATTATTTTTAAATCTGTTATGGGTATTATTATGAATGGGCCAATTTATGGACTTGGGCATCGTTCCACAATTTTCTTACTTTGAAGTCAATCTCAAGTTCCATACGAGAGTTGGGAAAAGTTTTATTACATTGGGAGCCCATGATTCCTATTTATGATAATTATGTTGGGAATGGGAATGAAGTATTAAATACTATCTTTGATCACTCATCAAATGCTTCAACTTCATTGATGCTATCAATAGTTGGAAGTTCAATTGCTGTAGAAAAGAAATTGAAGAAAATTGATAGAGAACTTCAGAGTGTTACGAATGCAATAAGAGATCTTAAGTACCTTTTTTATCACCGAGATTGGAGGTTGAAAGAAAATTTTGATCAATATGGGACATTTGAAGCAGGATTAGTGTGGATGTTTATGGAAAAAGGATGGATCGAAGCAAATTGGACTGATCAATTCCTGTACTGACCCTTCTACAATTTGTACATTCATTACCTGTCTATGGGAGATGTCATAGGAGGATAAAGCACTGAAGATGAGGCAACATAATTAAGGAATTTGGACACTCTCTGCTAGTTTACAATACTTATGTACTTAATGTGATTGTGGGATTTGATTTAGATTGCTTTTCTTTAGAATTATGAACTTTGATTGTGTGCATAGTTTTGTGTCAGCATTTAATGTTGTGGCTTGATTTCGATGCTGATTTATAATTTAGTTTGCTTAATGTGAAAGTGTGATTAGAAAAATGGGTTTGTAAAAATGTATTTTCATATATAAAAGTTAGATTATTGTTGTTTGTGAAAATGGTTGTTTGTGATAATGTTTGTTTGTGAATTATTGTTAGATAAAAATTTGTGGTTAAAAATACTAAAAAGACTTTGGAGAAAAATGAAAGGAGATTGAAATCTGAAAAAAAATTGAAAAATGAAATTTTAGGCCTTTAGTGCCGATGGCGCTTGCATGGCATTCGATGACGCCCTCAACCCGAGAACATCCTTTACCCTTTAAAATTCATGATTTTCACCGAAAAATGTCATTTTTACCCTTTGATTCACCTTTAATCTCCGATTTTTTCACCTAGGGCTCGCATTTGCATAGATTTGGGGCGATTTTAAGGTAAAGGAACTTTGGATTTCATCTTCTCTAGGTAAGAGCTACACTTTGAGTTAAGAAATTTTGATTTTCACTAAGAATTTATCTCACATTGCTGAGATTCAAAAATTTTGGAATTGTTTGAGAGATTTTGAGAAAATCCTTTGGTGAAGAACTCTTACTTAGTGGATTTAAGAATAAAGCATTTTACTTTTTGATTTTCAAAATTTATTCAAAATTTATTCAATTTTTCTCTAGATTTTTCATGGCACCTAGGACGAGCAAAGGAAAAAAGGAAGGTAGATTATGATGAACAAAAATTTGTTAGCTTCACGGCTAGTGCTCGATTCAATAGTTTACTTGAGCATAAAAAAGTAATTCCGGATCATGGTTTTAAAAATCTGAGAGGATAATTTGAGCGATTAATCAATGCTTGGTAGTGGAAAAATTTTTGTTATTTTACTTTCAATGTGATTGTTGGTGTAGTCATAGAATTCTATGCCAACTTTACTAAAGCTTCTGACGACATTGTTTTTGTTCGTGGGAGAAAGGTGGAATTTTCTCCAAGAAAAAATTAATGAGTTTTATCAATTGGAAGATGTTTACAGTTGTCAGTAGAAATCATTTTCTACTACTAATGATGCCTTAGATGAGGTTATTTCTTTTCTTACTGATGAAAGAGGGACCTGGAAACTAAAAAATGGTGCTAAGGTAAACACTCTTCTTTCTATGCTTAATGTAGTATCTAAGGCCTGACACTACTTTATTTCTAGAGGAATGATTCCAACAAATCATCATAGTGAGGTGACCAAGGAAAGAACCATCCTAAACTTTTGTATTCAGCAGGTGATGAGGATAAATGTAGGCTCTATTATCTATATGAACACTAGATCTATTGCTTTAAGAGAGACCACTGGTGGATTGACACACCCTGCACTTATGTTTACACTCTCTGAACATGCAGGAGTTGATTTTAGACCTGCTGAAGAGAGGATTGAGCCTCTAAGACCCATTGGCCTGCCAATATAAAGACATATGAATCTCATGTTGATTGCAGATCTGGAAGTAAGACTAGATATTTTCCTTCTACTTCGAGCGCATTTAGACTAGATGATGATCTAGCAGAGAGATATCTTAATAATGAATCATAGATTGCAAAACATGGATGTCAGAAATGCTCACTCTGATGATTTGATATGGCAAAAGTTTGAATATGATGCTGCTTATGATGATGCGTTGGTGAGATATATGAAGGGTGATCATTCAGTTCAGTTTTCTACTCACCCTTTTTTACGCCATATCAGTGGTAGAATTTGGGTGTAGAAGAAGAAGATGATGATTGGTGATCTTTCTTTTAGTTTATGATTGATTGTACTTTGTTATTGTGTTGTTTGTTTTTATTGTATTGTTGAGACTGTTTGTTAGATTGTGAGACTCTGTTTTGTTGTTATGTTGAGTTGTGAATTGTAGTTTTTAAAATTGTTTTCATTTTTGGAATTCAGTTTAATTCTGTGTTAGATTTTATATTTTATTAAAAGTATTGTAATTAACTCTTTCTTAGTAGATTTTATATGTATTATGCGCAATTTAATATTTTAAGTCTTATAGTTTTTTATGTTAGCAATCAAGTCCAAGATTGTTTTGGTATGAGACTCAGTTTTGTGGTGAGATTAAGAGTGGATTCTTCTCTAAGAGTGTTGAAGAAGTAGAAAAGTGAGAGATTTCTTTTTCGTTCATCTCCTAGAAGAGGCTAAAAGGGATTTGCTTCGAGAAAGAGTTTCAGATAAGTGTTGTATGAACTTTCTTTTATATATGAAATTTGTGTTTTGTTGTATCTTTCTCATGAATTCTGAGTAGTTTACTTCATCTTTCTCCCTACTCTGAGATATGGTGAAATGAAGAGATAATACGGATGCGTCAATATTAAAATATAAAATAAATTTTGATGATTTTACAACTCCGAACTTAATTTTCTTTTCGATCTGGCTAATTGAATTGTTAAAATATGTTGTGAACATATGATCCGGGAAAAGGAGTATGAGTTCTATAACAGAGTGAGGATCACATTTGATTCCATGAAAGAGAACTTCGTTCAAGGAATTAAGTGCAAATAAATAGGAAAATATACTTTTTTGGGTGTAGAATTGGAGAATCTTTAGGGTGACAGACTAAAATCCCTGATTCGGTCTTAATGTTTAAAAATTAAAGCAAGAGTTAGCCTTAAGGTGAAGGGAAGTGGGAGCTCTGGAGTGGGAGTCAATATCTTCCTAGCCTAGCCACGGATTTAGAGACTTAACCTGTGATTAGCCAATAATTTTCTATAACACTATATAAGGGTAGACAATTAAAACTGCTCCTATTTGGCACAACACATATTTAAACCATTTATCTCATCTCATTTTACCAAAACCTCATTGTAGTGGGAAAGATGTTTTTTCACATAAGAAATATTCATCACATGAACATAGTTCAATAGTTTAATAGTTAATGTTTAAAGTTTGTATTTCAATTTTTTTAGTAATTAGATAATTTAGTTCTAATAATATCTCAACATTTGAAATTAGTGACAATAGTTTTGTTTCGACTTGGTGAATTTCCTAGTAAATTTATCATTCCAAATTTAAACCTTCCCCTATGGGATCAATATTTGGGGCTTAAATAGAAAGTCCTTTATTATTTGATAATGATATGTATACTTGCATAGAATCCTAATATTATTGCTTAAATTTCTAATTCATAAAATATTGCATCAAGCTTTTGGCACCGTTGCATAGTGGAGTCAATTATATAATCCAGGATCAACCATCGACATTAGTCTCCCAAAAGGTTAAGGGATCAAAGTAAAGCATGTTTTGGGTTGAAGGTTGTGATTGGAAGTGTAATGTGCAAGTGTGTGTGTGAAATTGACCAAGACCACACAACCTAGGATTAACCCTAGACCAAGTAATCCTATTGAGACTACCCTTGAGCTCCCCCATAGTGGCCCCACCTACTAAGTGCTAGAGTTTAGGACCAATATGTGGAACTTCAAACTGAGCATAGAAGCATTTAAAGTTTCTAATGGTGAGGGTTCCTTTCTAGTCCTCTAGGAATAGACAACAGAAAAGTCCTATGGCTAGACCCTAGCCTGCTAAAGAGGAAAGACTAGACCTCAACCAAAAGTGAGGTCAACAACTAGCTAATTTCTTATGTAGTTGTCAGAGAACATACCAAGGTTCCTCCTCTCCCTAAAATTTCAAAGCTTGCTTAACAAGACTCAAAAAATTATCATGAGTAGCCCAGATATTATAGAGTTTAAATTTATAAGATGTAGGTTTCTGATGGAAACCTAGAGCGAGCATAATAGGATTATGGTCCGAAGCTGCATGACTCAAATGATGTACTTTGGAAATAGGATAATAATTGAAAAAATAGTGATTACCATAAAAATATGTTTAATCGTTGTGAGATGACTATAATGATGTACTACCATAGGTTCAAAAATGGCAAAAAGATTAAATTTATGGAATTTATATAGATGCTTAAGTCAATTAAGGGAGTGAGAGTTCGTCACTCCCCTAATATTCCAAATCATTAGGCTAAACATGATGCCACAAGATAGCCCTCCTAGAAGACCTAAACGGGCTATCCATTTGATCCCCATCAGAATAATAAATGCCCTCTTTAATGACGTTATATTTATTTAAATGTGAAAGTTCATGTTTCCACTGAATTCTCTTTTTTTTGTGCTTTTGGAACCTGTCATTCATTTTGTAAAGCATTAACAACATTCTGAATAAAACCTTTTGTATGACTTGTAGAAGCTATAATTACATTATCCTCAGAAGATCCCAAATTAGAGCAGCTAGGATCTAGAGGTATAGAAGGGCCAATTTGTTAACAAGGTTATCATGCAAAATAAGAGGATTAAGAATAAAAAAACTTGGATCATATTGCACAATAGCATATGGAGGGTCACTCACATTAAGAAGAGTATTAAATATAGGATTATTAGTGTGTATCTCTGATTGAGGCTCAACATGAATTTCCTCGGGTTAAGCCTCAACAGAAGGAGGATTTAAAGTAGTAGGCTTAGAATGTGGCTCAATAACCTTAGTTCCAAAAAATTTTAAATGTAGATTTAATCTATAACAATGAGAAGAAGAGTGCCGCAACATACAAAAATGAGTGCAGTAGAGTGGATGTTGCTGAAGTACAACTGATTGCCAATAACCACGATGTTGGCAACCTATCTAAATCTCATCACAAAAGGGTTGTGTAATATCTTGCTCGACTAGAACCCGAGCTTCAGGGGGTCTAGTAATAGAAAAAGTTGCACAATCCATTTTTAAAGGCTTCACAAAACCAGTTGCAAGAGAGAACAGCGGTTCATGATTAAAATAATGAAGCTTAAAACTAGAAATTGAATCCATACTGGAATTGTTGAGGGCTCTGATTTAGGATCAAGATTTACAGTCTATTTAAGGTCTTTCATTTGTCTATCTTCAATCTATATAAATATTTTAGCAAAAATACGAGTGTAATCCTCATCATTGGAGAGTTGAATGAGGATGTGTCTACCATCCAAAAGACCAATCTTCCAAACTCCTTTCAGTTTCATAAATTTGAATTTCTTCTTGAAATTTTTGAGTGTAGGATGACCATATAGAAATTTCCAACAAGAGCAAGTCTACTAGAAGAAGCAAGTATATTTGTTTCCACATTCGTGACATATAAAGCAAGTTTATCATTTTGTTTGTCCAAATTACTTGATTAAAATGTAATCTCCACCCGAGGTTGGAGTCTCATGAAAAGGATGAGGGAAGTGCCAAGCGGAATAAATACTAGAATCATTGTCGCTAGCAACCACAGTGGAAAAGCTGTGATCTAACAACATCCCAAAAGAAGCAAATGCACTGAAAGGAAGCAAATGGACCAAACAAAAGAGAGATTTCACTAGGAGAAGACGCCTATAGCAAGAGAATCCTCATGATCTCTAGAGCAAACCCTAGACAACGAATCCATCACAACTATATATATATATATATATATATAATTAAAAAGCAACTCGTGGCTCCTTAAGCGTTAATGGATCCCCAGCTAAAACACAAAAAAAAATACATTATCAACCTAGGGGTTCCAAAATCCTCAGTACAACTCAGCGCAACAAAGTAGGTAAGAACATAAAGGTACTTCAAAACCAAAATACAAGTGACCCAAAAAAGATAAACTTCGACCAGCTCCAGCCAATCCTTTCCTGTGCCAAAGAAAAAAATTACACCATCTGGAAGTTTTTGAATTTTATAAAAGACGTCCTGCAACCAGAAGAGCCTAAAAAATTGCCACAAAAGCATTAGCAAAACAACACCAATGATCAGTAGAAGGTGAGGCTGAGAATCATAGAAGCCATAAATAAAAGTTAGCCTTGAGATATAGCTTCCTTCCAAAATATTTAATCCTCTCATAAGTGCTAATCCAGAATCGAAGCCAAATCCACGCCCCATCAAAACTGTCATATCCAAATATGCTTCCAGAAAAATAGCCAAGACTAAATTAAAAAAAGGTGGCATAAATGTAAAACTTTGATGGCATCCCCCAGGTAGAGCCAATTCATGCCATATCCAAATAGGCACCTCCAAATGTGCTTCCAGTAACATAGAAAAAATAGTTAAGGACATGGTGGTATAAAGTAAGTCATGAATGTATCCCCCGGGTAACCCAACTAAATCGAAAAAAAGATAGGGAATACAAAATGCTATAGTCAGACTAATAAAAATGTAATTCCATTACAAAACCAAAAGAAATTGCATACCCAGTCATTAGCATCTAAGGTAAGGAGAATCAAGCAGATCACCAGTTAGAAGAATGCGAAGATGCGGTAAGGGTAAAGTTCCATAGCTAACATTAATAGAATTCCTGGCCAAATGAGCTAAACCAATTGGTCGGATAGTTACCTTCTCTGTAGATGAAAGACAAATGAAAAACTAACCTGTATCTATGTATATAATCTTGAATTCGATTCATATTGACAAGAAAATCCCAACAAGACGTAGTGCTATTATAGAACTCATCCATAAGTGTTTGAGATTCCGTCTCAAAAATTATTTTAGTAAATTTAAGATGAGCTCCAACCTGAACAACTAAGAGAAAGGCCCAACATTTGGCTTCCAATGGAGAGGTGGCACAAATCGAAGAATCAAAAATAAAAAAAATATACTGTCCAAAATGATTCCGAAGGATCCCACCTGCAACAGCCACGCTGGAGATCCAACTACCATCCATATTAAATTTAACCCAATCCATTGGTGGGGGTTAACATCTGAAGATGGCCATCGTACCCACTTTAGACTGCGTAATATCACCAGGAAAAGATAGGGAATGGCAGACCCCTTTGAAATGAGCCAAAATATTATAGGCAGTAATATAAGGAGCAAAAAAATTCTTACCATACTTAGCTTCATTCCTCACCACCCAGATGAACCAAAGAAACACAAGGGGATACCATCGCAGATTTTTATCCACAGAAATAACAATTTTCCAAATATAAAGATAATACTCAATAGAAGAAGAGAAAGACCATTTTATGTTGAAATGGTTACCCAACATATTCCATATATCAACAACAAATGGACAAAGAAAAAATAGATGTACAACTGTTTTAGAGTCCTTTTTACATAAATAACATAGGGACACGATTTTCAAACCTTTAAGCTTCAAAATATCATCCAAAGGCAAAAAATTTAGAAAAAATCTCCATAAGAAAAAAGAGATAGAAGGAGAGATGAGCTTGTTCCAAATAGCATGACTACACCTCTAAACACTGTATGGATAAATATTATTATAAAGATTTTTGGTAGGGGAAAAAATCGTAGTAGATTTCCATAAAGGTGAATTCTTTATAGTATTCTTTATGGGAAGTTTATTATTATATATATA
>NW_018165256.1:70339-87468 GCF_001263595.1 Phalaenopsis equestris | reverse complement strand
AACATTTTTACATTACATGGATATGAGGAATTAACAATTTCTCCCCATGTAACAAAAAAGATAAATGAGGAGGAGAATTTCCTACAACAAACTGTTATGTATTTTCTCCTAAAATAGCCAACCAGTGGGAAGGTCCATTACCTTCTCGGGGGATGTGCATGAAGGTTGTCCTTCAAATATCCAAATAAGGTAACATTTTATACTTCTACCTGAGAATGTGCCATGGAGGTGCTTCTATATTCATCAATACCTTGATATAAGTAAGGGAGTCAGAATCTACCAGCAGTTGACCCATTTGACATCTGTGAGCAAAGGTGATAGCCCAAAAGATTGTTATCATTTCAGCCTCCAAAGCATCTAAACCCCAAGTGGGAGAACAGAAAAAAATAAGAATTTCCCCTGGGAGTTCCTAAATACTCCCCCAAAACCAGTTGCACCCTTGGAGGAACTGCCATCAATATTCACTTTCAACCAAGATAGAGGAGAAGGGGTTCAAAAAATTAAAGAGGGAATGGAACTTTGTTGAATTTTAGTGTTGAGCATCCGGTTGAAGGAAGGGTTGGGAAATTTATGGTACTAGAGAAGCTTCTAAATATATGAAGTACAATTAACAACAACTGAATTGACCAAAGGGGTTTTGTCATCGTACTTAGCTTGATTTTTTCTCATCCAGATAAACCAGTCTATCAAACAGGGAATAACAAGGAGATTAGCTTCATTCCAATCCCACCATCATATAAAAAATTTAAACTAGCTCACCTTGAATATATCTATGTTTAGCTTTTTTATAAGGCCTGACCAGACCCTTTGAGAGAAGGTGCAAGTAAAGAAGAGGTGATCTAAAGACTCTTCGTCAGCATTACACAGATAACAGCATTAGGGACCCCTCATGCCTTTCAGTTTTAAAACATCAACAGTGGGGAGCAGTAAATGCCACAGCCTCCAATAGAAAAAAGACATAGAGGGTGTTAACAGCTTCCTCCAAATGGCTTTGCCCCAAACAATAGGATTCCAGTGGAAGAATTTATGATAAATAAATGTAGAAAGTTTTTTTGTGGAGGTTTACTTTGTAATAATTCTATCCTTCTGATCATTGGTGATGGAAGTGCTCTTAATTAAATTAATTCGATCATAAGTAAGGATTGTGTTCAGCATTCGACAGTTCGTCAGACCAGTAGCCTTTGACCTAACAGTTATACTTGGGATTGGGAATAAAATAAGCAAGCTTCTCCCCATTCCACACCTGTTTATCCAACCAAAAGTTAATTTTACCCTATTCCAGTTCCCAAATGAAGAGATCCTCAACTTGAGTTCTGATAGACAATAGTTTGGACCTAAGCCTAAAGCCCCCCAATTTTTTATTAACAAGAGTGGGGTGCACATTCTTGCAGTACTTGCCCATCAAGTACTTAGCCCAAAAACAATCTTGGGCCATAAATTTGATCCATAGCTTGCATAGATTGATAAAGCTAAGGTGATGGAATTCCTTAAAGACCAGCCCCCCAATTTGAAGAGGTTTGCACAGTTTCTGCCAAGAGAACCAGTGAAACTATTTCTTCTATCCAGCCCACAAAAATTTGTTAAAGATCCTCCCCAAGTGTACTTGTATACTTTTCTTCATATTAAGGGATTGCAATCAAATTACTTTTCATTAAAGTAATACTCCTCCATAATAGATAAGGAGTTAGTCCAGCAACAGAGCTGGGCTTTAAACTGGTCAATCACTTCATTAAATTGTGTTTGCTTGGTTCTACCTTCGAGTAACTGCACACCAAGATACTTAATAGGAAGAGATGCAAGGCTGGACCCACTATAATCAGATATCCAGTGTATAATCTAAGGTTTAGTGTTAGCACTAACAAAGATTTGACATTTTTGTTGGCTGAGTTCCATACCTGATGAGTGTTGAAAGTGCTTGAGGCACTGAAATAAAACCTTGACAGCAGTTTTAGAAGCATTGGAAAAAGTTATGAGATCATCAGCATAAGACAAGTGGTTGATGGTAATATTAGATTTGTGGTGATAAGCCAAATGGGGAAAATTAGCAAATATTTTGTTTAGTAGCCTTGAAAACTAATCAAGAGCTAAAATAAAGATTGTAGGAGACAAGGGGTCGCCTTGTTTAATTTCCCCGGTGGCAATGAAGAAGCCTTAAATTTTACCATTAATTATAACTGAATGAGCATTGCATTTTAGCCATCTCTCAATTAAATTGAGAAAGTTTACAATAAATCCCCTAGCAAATATAGTATCCAATATAAAATCCCAATTGATTGTGTCATAAGCCTTCTTGATTTCTTGTTTAAATATGACATTATTCCCTCCAAATTTCTTGTCTAGATCTAGGAAAAGCTCTTGAGCCAACACTATGTTATATGTAATATTCCTTCCTTTCATAAAAGCAGCTTGATTAGTACAAATGAGCTTTTGGAGATGTGGTTGAAGCCTGAATACTATAATTTTGCTAATCAATTTTGAAATGACATTGGTTAAGCTAATGGGCTTGAAATATCCCCGATTTTTTCTAGTTTTGTTTGTTGGTATCAATGTGATTGTAGAGGAAGTGAAATACCTAAGAAGATCAACTCCTTTAAAGAAATTTTGAATAGCAAGGGTAACCTCTTTACTGATTTTTGATCATCTGGACCAGTTGATTTTTGCCCATGTATAGAATCCAATGCAATTTTAATTTCAGCTTCCAAAGGTATTTGGGTTTTGAATATAGTCTTGAGAATCAGAGAAAAGAGAATCCTCAATGAGAGATCTAGACAGGAAATTACAACATCCTAAGCAATTTCCCCAGCTACAGTGATGTTTTGTCCAATTGAATTTGTGATGGATAGGATCATGTTACTTTCTCTTCTAAAATTGATGCAAGCATGGTAAATACTGGAGTTTCTATCCCCCTTAGTGAATTTCGTGATAGCAGACTTTTGCTTTATAAATTCTTCATTATGATTGATCTAAAAGATAAGAGTCTCAATAGCTTTCTAAGGCTCATCTTAAGAGTTTAGTCCCATTTAAAAGCATGCTTCCAACATGAAAACATCCTATTGAGCAGCTAGGTTATCATGAACATTACCAAACATTTCCCAATTCCACCTTATAAGATGTGAAGCAACAGTTTTTTGAAGGTTCCAAAGATTGACCCATGGGTTAACTTCAAATTTAGAAATCAAAACTTTATTAATTTCTATGAGGAACTAAAGGTGGAGAGTGCATATGGTCTGAAATCTAATGGAAGTGCTCCAGAACTTACAGAGTTGTTAATGGTATAAAGTAGTGGCCTGTGATCAGACCCTGTCATAGCAAGGTGAGAAACAGTTGTATAGGGAAAATTTTGCATCCACGTGGAATTACTCAGCATTTTGTCCAGCCTCCCCACAGGGTGCCTTTGCATCCACGTGGAATTACTCAGCATTTTGTCCAGCCTCCCCACAGGGTGCCCCTCCTCCAAGTAAATTTAGGGCCTCAAAAACCTAAATTAAAGAGGGCGACATCAGTAATGAATTCATTGAACCTGACTATAGATGAAACCAAAGGTGATCTGCCACCCCTTTTCCTAGAAGGTGAAGTGATACAGCTGAAATCACCTCCCAAAAGCCAAAAGGGGTCAATAATGACCTAGTTGTAGTAAATTTTGCCAAAGGATCTACTATTTGATGACATTACAGCTGGCATAGATAAATGTAGCTTATCCCAGCTGAGCTCTAATAGAAACTTTGATATGGATAAATTGGGAATATTTATGAAGAACAAACCACTGCAAAGCAGATCTAGCAAAGATCCAAATTTTGTAATTGAAATTGGCAAAATGAGTAAACTTATAGAATTTTTTTAAAATGTTCTGAGGATATTTAGTGACCATGGGCTCTAAGAGAGAAAAACACCATACTTTGTGAGTTCTATTAAAATACATTAATCTTTTGAGTGAGGATGGATGAGCTACCCCCCTTATATTCCAACACAGAAAATTAATTATTGATAAAAGGTTTTCTCCCTCCTTCTGGTTCTGGGGTAGGGTTCAGCTTGAGAGTTTGTGGGAGGACCAACCAATGAGTGAACCTCCAATAACTGTTTTAATTCTAGCCTACCTTTCTTCTTCTTGTCACTTTTCTGAACTTGCTACTCATCAGCTAGCACGTTAGTCAGATTGTTTAGGGTAGGATCATCCAACTTGTGAGGATTGATATCCAATAAACTCTCATCTTGAGTAGCAGCCTCAAAATTTCTCTCCTCAACGGGAAAGAATCAAATTGCTAATGTGGGGGTTGAAATGACCCGTAGATCTACAATAAGTGTAGCCACTGAGGGGTTGACAAGGTCAGTTTGAATTGTTAAGTCACAATCAAATGAAGTATGTGGGGTTGTAATTGTAGTAGATGGGTGATCCCAAAATTATAGATGGTTAAAATTAATAAAGTTGACTCCGCTTTACAATGATGTCAAAACTTAATTTGTTATTGATGAATAATAAATTAAAATAATTAAAGTTGGGATTCTATGCAACTATAGTATCGTTATCAAGTAATACATGACTTTCTGATTAAGCCCCAAATATCGATCCCACGAGGAACATGTAAACTTGCAATGGAAATTGAAATCAGAAAATTCAAAATGATAAAGAAAATCTACTACACTAATTTCAAATATTTAGGGTGTTTTCAGAAGTAAATTACCAACTACTAGTGAAATTGTAAAGCAAAGCTAAGCAATTACTACTGAACTATCTTTATATTTTTGTGATGAAGTTCTCAAATATGAGAAAACATATTTCCCACTACAATGAGTTTTTGGTTAAATGAGAGAGGTAAATGGTTTGAATTTATATTTTAGTTTTAATATGTCTTGAGCCAAATAGGAGCAATTTTAATTCTCTACCCTCGGTCAAGTGTTATAGAGAATTTTTGGCTAATCTTAGGTTTAGTCCTCCAATTCGTGATTAGGCTGGGAGGATACTGGCTTTCACTCCAGAGCTCCCACTTCCCCTCCCCTAAAGGCTAACTCTCACTTTAGTTCTTAAACACTAAGACCAAATTGGGGATTTTAATCTGTCACCCTAAAATCGCCAATTCTTCTCCCAGTAATATATAATTCCCTATTTATTTGCACCCAATTCCATGAATGAAACACTCTTGCGTGGAATCGAATTCTTTCATGGAATCGAATGTGATTCTCACTTTGTTCTAGAACTCGTACTCCATTGCTTGGATTGTATCTTTCACAATAGATTTTAACATTTTAATTGGCCATATCAAAAAGAAAATTAAGAATAGAGTGAAAAAAATCATCACAATTTATTTTTATATTTTAAAATGGCACATCCAAATTATCTCTTCATTTCACCATATCTCAATGTAAGGAGAAAGACAAAGAAGACTACTCAAAACTCATGCGGAAGTTACAGCAAAACATGAATTTCTTAAATAAAAGAAAGTTTATACAATAATAAAAAACAAACACAACTTATCTGTAACTCTTCCTCAAAGCAAATCCCTTGAATCTCCTCTTGAGTCTCTTTCTCTCTTTATAGGACTCTTGATCCTCTCTTAGAATATGTAAGGAAGAATAAATCTCTCACATCTCTCCCTCTCCAACAACTCTTAAAGGAGAAATCACACTTAGACTCACCACCAAAATTAATGAACTAACTCAAGACTCAACACACTACACAATACAACTGATGGAACACTAGTGTAAAATGATGAGAAACTAAGGGACTTGTTTTTCTGATCAATTTTTACTTTAAATATAGCATAATGTCAGTTTTTTAAGAGATGTGTCAAGTAATTATTCTAAAAACTTCCAAATTCATCAAATCTTGTAGAAATTTGGCCAGCACCGACTTTGGCGCTGTCGGCGCCCATGTTGGCGCCGTCAGCGCCAGTGGCCCGAAATTAATTTGTAGCTCTCTGTAAAATGACGTCATTGGTGCTCAGTCTAGCACTGTTGGTGCACCAACTATTTTGGACTCCTTTCTTCATTCTTGCATCGTCGACATCCATGTTGGCGCCATGGGCATTGAGTATTTTTCTTCAAAATGTCGTTTTATCTCCAAATTCCACTTTTTGCTTCCTTTTTGCTCCAAGTTCTATAAATCATCAAACTACAATAAAATAATAAAAATACCTTCATTTAAAGCACAATATCACCAAAAATGAGTATAAAATATAGGTCAAAAAATGCATATATTTTTGGAGCAACAAAGTCCCCCAAACATAAATGTTACTTGTCCTCATGTAACTCCTTTAATACATAAAAATATGACGTTTGGTACGGAGTTTAACTTCTAGATTTCCATAATTTGGTCTACTAAATATAATAACATAACTTAAGAAAAAATTAAAATTACTCAATTTAATATTAAATGTATAAGAATATCTAGTAGTGATGTCTAAGATTTTTGATTCTCTATTCTTCTTAAAGAAAATTACAAATTGTCATATTAATGCCACTTAGAATATCCATATGAAAAATAACTTCATGAAAACTTTACTAGTAAATTTGCTATTACTATAATACAAGTTTAGAGAAGGTAGTTAAACCATCTTCCTTAAGTTGATTCAAGTGAAGCTAATTTTTTATTAGTCATCTCCTCAAGCTTCTCCTCACATATTTTTCTTTTCTTTTCTTTCTCTTTTTTTTTTCTTTTGCTTTTTGCTTTTATTTTTCTTTTTTATGTGAGTATTAATATTTTTGGATAGCCTTCAATAATTCTTAAAGTTAAATAGTTTTCACATTCCTTCACTTTATAAATTCAAATTAGCTTTGAAGATTTTTTATAAAGTTTCAATCTTTTCTTTTTACATGAAACTCTAAGATTCTCAATACTTCAAAATACAAATTCCTTTACTTAAAATGGAAAAACATAGTCTTATTCTCTCATAACAAATACCTTAATCTGTAGAATTAACCTTTATCATTGAAAATTTTTACTTAAGCTCAATATTTATTTTGAAACACAAATATAGTTATGTAAAGTTAGGCTCTAATACCAAAGGTCATGTTAAATTAATTTCTTTTAAAATATAGATAATTAAGGAAAATAAAAATTAAGTTTATTTCTTTAAAAAGTAATTTTTCTTGCCCCCCACCCCCAAGATTAAATTTTTGAAAGAACAAGCATGAAAAACTGAAAATATAGGGTGAATGAAAATAGTTAATTCATAAAGAAAAGACTTACCTGTTTAAGGTTCTGATTTTGAAACTTAACTCTAAAATATTGCAGGTGCTAATATGAAAAACTACAAGAATTAAAATATTAAATAACACATAAGATATAAAAAAATTGTTGAGAAAGAGTTAACGAAAAATAAATACAACAAAGTACCTAAGAAAAAATACTAAAATAAATTTCAATTCAAAAAAAGCTCTACAGACTGCAATTCACAACACAACATTCAAAACAAATAAAAGTATCACACTTTACAAACTAAACAATAACAACAACAAAGTCCAACAAACTATAAACTAAATAAAAGATCAGAACTGTGACAATGCAGACATCTTCACTCATCCTCTTCATCTTTATCTCCTTCTTCTTCTACATCAAAGTTCTGTTGTTGATAAGGGGTAAAGATAACTTGACTAGGAAACTATACTGAGTGGCCCCCCTTATGTATCTAACCATAGCATCATCATATGCAGCATCATACTTATACTTGTGTCTTGTTAAATCATGATTATGCGCATTCCTGGCCCCTAAACTTTCAATCCTGCTCTCCATCCTTAATATATCTGCCTGTTGGATCATCATCTACTCCATAAGTCCCTAGAAGGTAGGGGTACTAGAAGTTGAAGGAATATCCCTAATTTTACTTCCCAATCTCCATCCAACATGAGATTTATAGGTTTTAATATTTTCTGGCCCCATATCTTTAAGAGGCTCAATCCTTTCCTTCTCATTTCTAAAATCAACTCACAAAATGTGAAAATCAGGGCAGGGTGTCCTAACCCACCAGTCGTTTTACCCATAGCAATAGAATGAATGTTCTTATAGATAATAGAGCCAACATCTATCCTGCTCACCTATTGAATACAGAATTTCAGGATGGCTCTATCCTTAGTAACTTCGCTATAGTGGTACGTAGGTATCATTCAGGCAAATAAAGTAATGTTAGGCCTTGGATACTACATTCACAATAGAAGCAGGGAAGTTTACCTTAGCATTGTTCTTCACCTTCCAAGCTCCTCTCCCATCAGTAAGAAATGAAATAACTTCATTCAAAGCCTCATTCGTAGCAGAGAATACATTGTACTCACAATGATATGCTCCCTGTAAATGATAAAATTAGTTGATCCTCCTCGAGGTGAATTCAACCATTCTACCACAAATATAGACGTGTTCATCAAAAGTCTCCCTAAAGTTGGTATAAAATTCCCTGCATATGTTAATCACAGCATCAGAGTAAAGTAATAAAAATTCTCCCACTACCAAGCAACAATTAATCTCTCGACTTCACCACCTATTTTGAACGCTCAACCCTGAATTATTTTCTTTGTAAGCAGTAGACTATTGTAATGAATGTTGGCTTTGAAGTTGACAAATCTTTGGTCATCATCTAATAATTTCCTCTTTCTTATGCTCATCCTTGGTGCTATTGTAATTTTTAAGAAAAATGATAAAATCCAAATAAATTCTGAAAATTTTGAAAATCAAAATGTAGAATATTCTAAACTTAAATCTATTAAGTAAGAGTTCTTAACCAAAGGATTTTCTCAAAATCTTCCCAAATATTTCAAAATTTTGGATCTCAGCAATGTAGGAGAAATCCTTGGTAGGCAATGTAAGATAAATCCTTGGTGAAAATTGAAAATATTAAGTTCAAAGTGTAGCTCTTACCGAGAGAACATGAAATATGAACTTCTTTTGTCTTCTAATCCACTCAAATCCAAGTTTTCACAATCCCTAGGAGTGTGAACTGAAGGTTGAAGGTGACCAAATGGGTATAAATGACATTATTACTGTGCAAATCATGAAATTTTAAAGGATTTGGGGACTTTCGGGTTTGAGGCGCTATCGGCGCCAGAGCCGAAAATTTCAATTTTTTGCCTTTTGCAATTTTAGTTGTTTCAAGTTCACTCCAATGTCTAATTAGTCTTTTTAAACAATAATATTCATCCTTAAATATTCCAATCAACAAGTCTTTTTACCACCCACCCACCACCAACTTTTATATATGAAATTCTAGATTTTTACAAACATAGTTTTTCAATCCCACTAACTCATACCTACAGCAAATCACATCATAATTCAGCATCAAAGTTAAGCCAGAACACTAGAACGCTAAAATCTAAAGTATACACACAATGAAATTGATAGGAGTTTCAAAGCAAAGCAAATCCAACTCAAATACATTAAAAACATAATTAATTTTAAACATTTGAAAGTCTAATTTCCTCAATTACTCCTCTTAATGTTCAATACTGTCTCCTCCTCTAATATCTCTCATAGACTGATGATGCACATAAAAATTATAGAATGGTTGGTACAGTAATTGATCAGTTGAATTTTCATTGAGCAATTCATTCTTCTTGAACATCTGTACCAAACTTGCTTCAATTTGTCTCGTATGATCAAATTGTTCCATCATCCTTCAATCTAAGTGGTAAAAAAATATCAGAAAAATTTCGCACTGTATTCATGATCTTTTGAAGTTCACTTTCTGCCTTCTTTATTTTCTTCTCCAAAACTTGTGAAGTTCCAACTGTACAGGGCATTAAGGGTGTCGAAGCATGTGATGATTGATCCAAGATAATGTCTAGCGCTTCATTTTCATTCAAAATATAGTTTGCATCAGCAGGATCTATGGGCTTCCAGGGTAACAACACTTTCTCCCAACTTTCATATGGTACTTGAGATTGATTGCTAAATAAGAAGATTGTAGAAAAATGCCCCAGTCTATATATAGGCCCATGCATTATCAAACCAAAAACACATTTAACAATAATTGATCTCACATAAATAGGTTTTCCCATTTGAATACAATAGTATAAAATTGCACTTTCCTTTGTAACTTTACCAATCCTCATTATAGGTAATAATTTTGTGGAGATGAAGAAATGCCATTATTTAGATATCAGATTTCACAGTTAAGCAAAGAAACTAACGTACTTTTGTCATTGATTTCCCAATTATCACTTTTATCCGTCAGAAATTGGTACACATCATACATCGAATCCTTTGTTGGAATAAAGTTTGCATAGTGACAAATTGACACGCTTTCTATCTTAAACATATCATTAATTTGTTTTGGAGTAAATGGTACAAACTTACCTTAAACAAAGAGGACTCCCTGGTTAATTCTATGAAAATTAGCATATAATTCTTTCACTACTTGAACAACTACTGCAGTGATAGTGTAGCAGAGAACTTTCCAACATCTCTGTACTATGATTTCCTTAATTTGCAAACTAGGGTTATTAAACCAATGATTGACAAAGCCTCTCTCCTTGATAAGTCTCTTCTTCATGATGAATTCTTCATATAATATTTGTGCATCAAAACTCGTGAACTTTCTTCGATTGAAAATCCCATATCTTGAAGTATTTTTGGAATTGGAAGCCATGAATTTTAAAATCTAGAAGTCTCTGGTCATCCAAAATGGTTTTCATGCATTTAAAAAGACTATTAGGCAGTTATCTTCAAACAAAATCCCGCCAAAGTCTGCCAAAAACTCCCTAAACTGCCAGAACCACACCAGGTGCTGTCGGCGCCCCCATGGCACCGTCGGCGCCAGAACCAAATCTGTGTCTATTATGTTTTTAGTTTAATTGCTTTCCAAATTTTTGTCCAATACCAACATTTGTCTTGATTTATGATATATAATATTGTGTAAGATTCTAAGGTATTATCAACTCCTAATACATTATTGTAATTATAAAATAGAATACTAAAAATAACTAAGATATATATAGGTTGCCTCCCATAAAGCACTTGGTTTAACGTCGTCAGCCCGTCGTACTAATGTTTATTCAGGATGACTCAACATCAAGATTTCTTTAAATTTTTGCATGTGCCCTTCATAATAATGTTTCAATTGATTCCCATTAACTTTAAATATCTTTCCAATTTTAAGATCCTCAAAAATAACAGCTCCATAGTGATAGACTTTGATCAAATTGAATGGTCCTAACCATCTAGACTTTAGTTTTCCTGGAAATAATCTCAATATACTATTATATAATAGAACTTCTTGTCCAAGTTCAAATTTCTTTCTTATAATCTTTCGATCATGCCATATCTTCATTTTCTCTTTTTAGATCTTTGCATTATCATATGCTTCATTTATATCCCTTTCAATTAAAATTCTAGGACCAGTAGATCTAGCCATATTGTAAGTAGGAGCACCCACCTTCAATGGACATTTAAGGCCACAACTTATATTAAGTAGGACATTTTCATGGTAATATTGAATAGGAAGGTCTGGTAATTTAAACCACATTAGAACAATAGGAGGCTCCTTATTAGGATCAAAACCAGAACTCCAATTCACAAGTTTCATAGGAGTCCCAGCAATCAAGAGAAATTGTATGGCAAACAATCTAGCATAATCTTCTTCATTATAAAGTTTGATCAATATATGTCTACCATCCATTAAAATCATTTTCCAAGCCCTAATGAGATTGAGATCATCAATGTATTTCCTGACATAGTCCATCTTAAGATGGCCAAATTGGAATTTGGCTATGAAAGTGAACTTGACTACATCTGTGAGTGATTGAATTTCCTTAGTAGTAAACAAGATAGCAGGCTCACCATCCTTGAATCCTAGAGGGTTGATATAGGGACATATCCCTTTTCCAATAGCATCATCATGAAGAGCCTGGGGGAAAACAAGGTGATCAAAAGTCTTTGGGATGTCATGCCCTTTGCCAACAACACTAGCATAAGTTACCTTAGTCCATTGGGCATTGGTTTCCACATTAATGGGGTAAGCCGCAACCCTAAAGTAACCCAGCCACCAGTATACCAATATAACAGTAAAATTTAAAAAAGTAGTAACCCAAGAAGAAGTCTAGTACAACAAACACCCAGCCAAACTAGGTCAGGAGCTTAGACTTCTACCAGAAGCACCAAACCAAACTTACACCACCCACCAAAACTTCAGGAAATGTAACTATAAACAAAATTTGAACATCAGATGCTCGGGAAATGCATGCATATATATATATATGTGTATATATATAATGCGATGAAAGATGAATGCTCTGCTAGGGTTTAGCAATTTTGGTGCTCTCAAGGCGATTGAGAGTCTCCCGTCGGTAGGATTACTAGCTTTTGTGCCTTTCCTTGCTGGTGAGATCTTACCTTTACTTTGTATTTTTTCTTCTTTTGTTTTATGTGATGCCTCCTGCTTCTCTTTCATTTGTTGATGCGGTCTTGGATGAGGGAGGTGGCTCATTGGCCACATCTTTCTCTAGTATGTTTCCTCAAGACTTTCATTGTACCCTTTTGGTTAGAGGGGATTACACCTTCATTAAGAAATTAGTGAAAAAATGGGAAGCTTGCATTATTTCTGATCAAATATGAAACTACAATTCTTGCATCCTCCCGATCGGCTCTTATGGGAAAATTTACTTATGGCATCCCTAAATTTGTGTTGATAAGGAGAGAGTTTGAAATGCTTAAATCAAAAGGCTGGTGGAAGGTTAGAATTATAGATGGTAGACACATTTTTATACAACTTGCTAATGATGAAGACTATACTAGTCTTATTGCGAAAATATTTTTGTGGATTGAAAATAGCGTGATGAAATTTCAAATATGGTTTGTACACTTTGATCCTAAATTGAGCTACTTATAATACCAGTTTGGATTTTTTTTTCCAGGGCTTAAATTGTATCTTTTAAACCACGAGATATTTTTTTTACTTGCCGCTGCTTATGGCAAGCCTATGAAAATAAACAGTGCTACCTATACGTTATTGAGACCATCTGAAGCTCGTATTTTAGTTGAACGGGATATAACAAAGCCATTTTGTAATGAAATTTTGATAGTATCACAACATTAAGGATATTGGAAGCCTGTGGAAATTGAAAGACACTCACCTAACTGCACTCATTATTTCATGTTTGGTCACCAAACGCACTCATTGTTCCATGTTTGGTAACCAAACGTCATCTTGCTTCAAGTTGAACCCTCAACTTAAAAATTCTCATTTTGGCTCACAAACACACAATACCCTTCCTGAAAATCATAAATCTAAAGAACATCAGGAAATCCCATCTACTGTGTATAATGTGGTCGATTAGATAAAAATCCTCCTATACACCCTACTAGTTCAAATTTGAATAATATAGCCAAAGAGGCCTTATTGACTAACACTGATGATATTTCTCAACAAGTTAATACTAGTGTAGACAGTGCTTTAGCTGATGATTTCAATGAAATAACTATTAATGTTGCTCATGAGAAGCCCGCAGAAACAAATATTAGTGAAGGAAATGCTTTGGTTGATGAGTGTAATGAGATAAAAGTTAATGGGGCTTCTGAGATGCCCGCAGAAACAACTTTAACAGAGGGACTGCAAATTTATAATAAACATGGGGATTCTATTCCATTTAGCTCTACTTTTGGTACTACTTTAAATGAGACCTCTACTGATACTATGGTTATTAATTCTTATCTACATAATGCAGCCATAACTTTAGAAAATGAGTGTCCGGTTCAAAAGCACTCAATAAAAAAAGGCTAAATGCAATAATGAGTTATCTAAGCTAAATGCTAGCAACATTATCCAGGAAGGCATTTATCATTCTGATGGGGAACAATTAGTCAATCCTACTAGATCTTTTAGATGGGCTAGCTCATGACATCAAGTTTAAAATTATGGTTTGGATTATTAGGGGAGTGGCAGACCCTAACTCCCTTAATAGGTTCAAACATCTTTGTAGGGTTCATAAGTTACTCATTTTTGCTATTGTAGAGCCTATGGTTCATGTTAATAAAAGCAGAATCTTAAATAAATTTAAAGGAAACTGCTCTTTTTGCAACATTAATAGCAAAATTTGGGTTTTCAGGAAGCCCACTATCTCTCTTTCTATCATTGAAGATGAGGATCAATATGTGTTAACTCAAATCAAGTTTGAAGATTTCTAAGTGTGGGGTACCTTTGTCTATGCTAGTTCTCAGCTGGAGGATAAATACATGATTTGGCAAAAATGTCAACTCATGGGAAACTTTATTACCGAGAACTGGATAGTTGGTGGTGACTTCAATATGATTTTAAAGTCTATGGAGAGAAAATGGGGAGGAAGAGTTGACCCTACTCTTATTACCAAGTTTTCTAATTTTATGTCAAATGCAGGTTTATTTGACTTGGGTTACACTGGTCCTCCTTATACATGGAGGAGGGGTTTTCTTTATCAAAGATTTGATCGATTTTTGGCTAATTCTGCTTTTTTAAGTCACTTCCCTATTGTGAGTGTTCAACATTTGAGTTATGCTACTTCTAATCACAGTCCTATATTAATTACTTTAGCCTTTACTATTAAACCAAGTACAACTCGTTTCAAGTTTCTTAATGTCTGAACTTCTCATAACACTTTTTTGGCTTTGGTGAAGCATGTGTGGTAGTTTGATGGAGTTGGGACTCCATGGTTTATTTTGTGGCAACTCCATAAAAAGAAGGCTGCCCATTTAACTAAATGAAATTACCCAATTTTTTATAATGTTCACAAAAAAATACATGATGCTCAGTATATTGTTGAAACCTTGGAAGCTCAACTTGTTTGTTCTCTTGACATGATGGATACTGTTGCTCAGGCTCATATTTCGTTAATGGATGCTATTTCTTTGGAATAAAATTTAATTCATCAGAAGACAAATGATATTTCCTTTGTTGTGGGGGACAAAAAAACTAAATATTTTCATGACACTTTAAAACATCGCAAAAATATTAACAGCATTTTGAAAATTAAAAATGGGGATGGGCGTATTTTAACTTCTATGGATAAGATTAGTGAAAGTGTTGTTAATTACTTTACTGAGTTTTTTCAAAATTTTACTCATTTTATTTTTGTGGACTCTACTCACTTTGTAGATGATTATAATTACATTAATAACCTCCATTATCTCATCCTCCTGATGAACAAGAAATTCTTGATGGTTTTAAGACAATTTTCCCCAACAAAGCTGCTGTACATGATGGTTTCTCCTCTTCATTCTACACTCACTCTTAGGAAATCATTAAGAAGGAGGTGGTTCTTGCTATACAAAGTTTCTTCTTTGGTGATAATCCTGCTAAATATTTCACCTCTGCTTTGATTGTGCTTGTACCTAAAGGTAATTATAGGATTTCCTGGGATAATTTTCGTCCTCTTTCTCTTACTACTTTGATTTCTAAAGTCATGAGTAAGACTATAGTTAGTAGATTGAAGCCACATCTCTCTAATATCATTGCTCCTCAGCAGTCTGCTTTTATTAAAGGAAGGGATATTAATGATAATATCCTCTTAGCTTAAGAGATGATTGAAGACTTGGATAAGAAGTGTAGAGAGGGAAACATGGTCCTTAAATTCAACATTAAGAAAGCTTTTGACACTATTAGCTGGGACTTTATTGTTAACATTTTTCAGGCTAAAGGCGTCCAACCAAATTTCTGCTCTCTCATTAAGAGGTGGCTCTGAAAATAGCTACAATGATGATTAATGGCAAAGCACATGGTTTTGTTCTGCTAACAGGGCCATTAAACAAGGAGGTCCTCTTTCTCCTACTATTTTTATTATTGTTTTTTATCACCTCTCTAGGCTCATTAATGATCCCTGATAACTACTTATATGCAATAGTATAACAACAATTCTGATTATACCTTTTTTCACTCATATTTCCTTATTTTGTAACAAAACCAAAAACTTGATCTTGAAGAAAAATAAGAATTCAACTTTTAATTTATATATATTAGGATACTTCCCAAGTATGCACATCTTTATCAAGTAATATGTATCAAGTAATATATGACCTTTTTTATTAAGACCTAAATATCGAACCCACAAGAAAAAAATACATATGCACAAACTTTTTATTTTTTAAAAGACAATTACTTAAACTATAGATATTTTCTCAATAAGTAAAATTCAATTCGTAAAGAAAGTTTAAATATTTTTGGTAATTTTAATATTTTGACAAAAACAATACAAACTTAAAAAGATAACTTCAATTTTTCTCGAAGAAAAGCACTAAATATGAATTTATCTTTCTCCTTAACATGAATCAGTAATAAATATAGGAATTTTGTTGTGGAAGTATGCATATTGTGTTGTGCCAAATAGAAGCAAAAATATTCTTTACCCTTACTAGAGATGCTATAAAGAATATAGGCTAATTTAAAGTTTGAATAGTTCTAAAGGCTGGCTAGGCAGGGAATATACTAGCTCTCACTCTAGAGTTCCCTCAATTCCCTCCACCTAGGGGCTAACATCTCGTATCAGAACCTAAAACAATAAATCAAGTTGGGGGCTTTAACTTGTCACTTTAAAGTCCTCTAACTCTACACCCTTCAATGAATATTTTCCTATTTATTTGCACTCAATCGTACGAAATACATTCTAATTCATACAACCTCATGTGATTCTTTCCAATTATGGACTGAGACAATACCAGCTCCGTTCTTACATGTTCTCACAGTAAATTTTAACATCTGTATTGGTCAAACAAAGGGATTAAAACTTATCTCAAGTCCTCCACCAAACTCTTAAAGTTATTTTGAATCTCTTCTCTTTTACAACACTCTCAATAAAAAATAAGAAATAAAAAAAGGATAAATATGTGGTGCCTGAAAATCTCTCCAACTAACTCCTCAATTTTTGAACTTTCAAAACTTTCCTAGTAATTTCAGGACCTCTTTCAAAGTCCTAAAATTCCTACTTTTATAATTCTTCAAAAGGTGCCTTGGTATCTCTTCAAAATGTTTCATGATTCGATGTATTTCCCTAAAAGATGCAAAAAGATGCATCCTTTCGCAATAATTTTTGTCCATGGTGGTTGCAACCACCTATTCAGCCAATAGGTACCTCAAAAAGCTCTTTAAAAATTGTAAGAACCAAATTTACTCATCCAATAACTGCCACAGGCGCTTATGCGCGGGGCCTCCAGCGCTTTGGCGCGGGCTTCTCTGGTGTAGCGGCGG